>NW_003855800.1:0-1798 GCF_000181295.1 Otolemur garnettii | reverse complement strand
TGTGTGCGTGACCGTGGTGTGTGCGTCTGTATGTACATCTGTGTGGGACTGGTGTGTGCGTCTGTATGTACATCTGTGTGTGACTGTGGTGTGTGTGTCTGTATGTACATCTGTGCGTGACTGTGGTGTGTGCGTCTGTAAGTACATCTGTGTGTGTGACTGTGTGGTATGTGCATGTCACTGTGTGGTGTGTGTGCGCGTGTGTGTGGTATGTGTCTGTGTGGTGTGTGTCCATCTGTGTGGGTGTGTCTGTGTGACATCTGTGTGGTGTGTGTACGTCTCTGTGTGTGCGTCTGTGTGGTGTGTGTACATCTGTGTGTATCTATGTGGTGTATGTGTGTTCATCTCTGTGTGCGTCTGTGTGGTACATGCGTGTCCATGTCTCAAGCAGTCATACAGCATCAGTTAAGGGTCACCAAGTACTTGTCCAGGAACTTGTGAGGTCATCAGAACCCTCTTCATCTCTCGGGAATTCTGGTGGTTCTCCAAGCTGTATAAAAACTGGCTGACAGACACCACATCTTATCTCTGTTTGTCCTAATTCTGTCCTCCAGGGGCTTTTGCTACTTTAATTCTGTGGCAGTGGCAGCCAGACTTCTACAGCAGAGACTGCATGTGAGCAAGATCCTCATTGTGGACTGGGTGAGCACAGCCCCCTGCCCCCCACACACACAGAGCAGCCCTGGGGACGTCCTCTTGTCCTCCCCAGCAGTCCATGTGTGTGTGTTTGTGTATATATGCAGAAGAAGTAGGATTTAGACTTGGGAAAGTTAGCTTTCTGGAAACTATCTCAAAGATAGCAGAAAATTAAAGCCCCACTTCTGCTCAGAGTCACCTTACATTTTCCGTCAGCCAAGCCTGCCACCGGCCCTCAGTTCGGGGGCCTCTTGAAATGTGTCTATGGTTGAGGCAGCGCAAGGCAGAGACACTTGGCAAAGCCTTGGAAGGTGGCTCTGTGGGGTTGTGCCCAGCTGACCTGGGAGCCCAGGATGCGCTCCGTCCCGCCCCCTGCTGCAGGCACCACAGTGAGAAGCCCTTCCTCTGGCTTCAGTGGCTGCTGACTTGTGTGGAGTGGGGGGCCACTGAGCCCCCCATGCCTCCCCAGAAGAGGTGCCACTTCCCCAAGCCCACTGCTCCCAAATGTTACATCTTTTTAAAAACGTCTGAATTTGAATTCCCAAAATAGGCATACTGAGTCTTACACTGGGCATAGACACTCAAGGTGCTTGTTTCATTACTTCTTTTTAAGTCATGTATGTACAGAGGGTGCCAAAAAAAGTATATACATTTTAAGAAAGGAAAAACTATTTATTAAGATTGTAATAATATAAACTGATAACAAAAGATGAATGCAAGTCACGTTTGTCTCCTACAATTAATTACAAGATGCGCTCAATGTGGCTCCCATCCATCTCTGTTAACGCGGATACTGAGTGTTAGAAATTAACCCAGGATTTTCCTTTCACAAAATGTGTGCACACTGCCTGGCACCCTCTGTGCATACATAGTGTTGGTGTTCATAATTCATAGTGTTTTTACAGAAGTGAAAAAGCAGGTCCATCGGGTTGTGATTTGAATTGTAGAAATCCTTCTCAGTTTGGGCTAAAAACAACAAAATATGACCCAGGGTCCCACACGAGCTCCCAGGTGGGCAGGCTAGTTCTGTAGAGAATGGGCTCACCTGGCCTGGGCAAGTCACTGGGGGTCTTTGTTGGCCTAGACCTGGAGCCAGTGAGCCTTTCTGTCACCTTCTTGTAAGGGAGAAAGTGGAAATGCCACAGGGGAGAGGTCTGAGACA
>NW_003855799.1:0-1800 GCF_000181295.1 Otolemur garnettii | reverse complement strand
GAAAAGAAATTCATCTTTTGGTATTCTGCTTTTAAAAAGAAAACCTGCACAAAACGACGCTGAAGATGAAATATTCTGAAATAGAAAAAAGATACACTAGGTAGATTCTAATAAAAAGAAATAAGATATAGTAATAGAAGGCGATGGGCAGCTACTGTAGTTGAAGATCTCTGTCAAGTGGTGGTTTTAAAGCTGAGACCTCGATTGTGAGAAAAAACAGTCACAGAAGGATCTGGAAGCTGACCATTAAAGGTAGGAGAAACAGAAAGCACAGCAGCCCCAAAGTGGGACAAGTTTAGTGTGTTGGAGACGCCAACAGAGACAGTGGGACTGGGTTTTGAGGGAAGCATGAGTGGGAAGTGACTGTATCGGAAGGAGGCAGGGGGTGACAGATCAGGCTGGCCCTGGTGGGCCATAGTAAAAAGTATGTTTAGCCCATGGGTGAGACTCTGACTTATTCTAATTGTACAAGCCAGAAAATGGGCCCTTACCCGACAGGGAAGATGCCAGCACTTTGATTTTAGACTTCCCAGCCTCCAGAACTATGAGAAATAAATTTCTGTTATTTACAAACCGCCCATTCTTAAGAGCTTTGTTATAGCAGCCTGAACAGACAGAAACAGTGGACCCTGAACGCTTCTATGGCCAATGACCCTAGTTCTATGGAGAGCTGAGTAGACACGAGAGACCAAAAGCAACCAGAGAACAGGAGATCAGGACTTGTTCATGCAAAAACAGAATTTCAGAATTTTAGAATAGAATTATTTGTGAAAAGAAACTAACGGAAATGATTAGCTGGTCCCCGTGTGACTGGAGATTAGCTAAGCACAGGACATATCCTTGAAATGAACAACCAGGTATCATGAACAAGGGAGGCTAGGATCTGCTTCTGACAGAAATGTTTTCCAAAATAAATAGGAAAGTTAAAAAAACACGATGGAGGGGCAGTGCCTGTGACTTAAAGGAGCAGGGTGCCAGCCCCATATACTGGAGGTGGTGAGTTCAAACCCAGCCCTGGCCAAAACTGCAAAAAAGAAAAAAAAAAAAAAAGGAAAAACACAATGGAGATGAGTATGTTTAATAATACATAGACTATCCAGAAAGTATCCAGCCACATAAAATGAAAAATAGCATTAGGCTTGGCTGGATACTTTCTGGACCGCCCTCATACCACCATTATACTCATTTCTATTAAAAAAAAGGGGGGGGGGCATGATATACTGGCTCATATGGCCAATATTTTGAATCAGTCAGAACATGCTCTTAATATAGTTTAGTGGCAGTGGAGCCTTAGTCCTGTCCTTCTTTTCTGCAGAGTTTTGTTTTTGAATGATGAGTTCCAATAAAATTATTTTATTTTTTAAAAAAGCCATAGCCATTTGATGATTATTATTCTAGCCCTTCAATTTCCATTTTGCTCATTTATTCTTAATTTGGCTAATTTGCTTGTCAAAAAGCCCCACCGTGAATTCTGTGGCAGTAAGGATAAAAACAAATTAAGCATAATCTTATTTTACTTATAAGTTGCCTATACTAATGGGAAAAAAAAGGGATATAAAACTTGTTAAGACTGTACATTGAAGATTAAAATTTTTGAGACAGAAATCTTTGTAATTCTTTAAAATAGGTTCTTCATAAGTCATACCAAAGTATTTGTTTTGACAGGTAATTTTCTGTTCGTGTTTGAAATCTCCATTTCTAACACTTTTTTCTCTGAAATTATGGAAAATGAGTCACTAAAAAGTGTTCCCATAACACTTTTCCTCTTGAACAAATTGAAAGATTAATGCTTTTTTTTTT
>NW_003855798.1:0-1800 GCF_000181295.1 Otolemur garnettii | reverse complement strand
ATTTTATTTTTTTTTTTTGAGACAGAGCCTCAAGCTGTCCCCCTGGGTAGAGTGCCGTGGCATTATAGCTCACAGCAACCTCCAACTCCTGGGCTTAAGTGATTCTCTTGCCTCAGCGCCACCTTAGGTGTACGTGGCTGGCGTCTTAGCCCGTTGAGCTATAGGCACCGAGCCTGGTCTCTACATTCTTACTGTCTCCTCCATCGTATTCCTTTCCTCCATACATTCACATTCCTGGTGACTTTTTGTCCAAATTTCCTCAAATTTCTTATTCTAGAAAAATATCAGATAGATTGTATTAGGGTCTATCTTAACAGCCTCGCTTTAACTTAATCACCCCTTTAAATGTCCTATATCTAAATATAGTCACAATTCAGAGGTACTGGGGGTTAATTTGGGAGGAACATGATTTATTTATTTCTCTCTCTTTTTTATTTTATTTTATTTTTTTGAGACAGAGTCTCGCCATATTGCTCTGGGAAATTTTCTGTCTTTTTGAGACATAGTCTCATTGTCTCTCCCTGGATAGAGTGCCGTGGTGTCACAGCTCACAGCAACCTCAAACCCTTGGGCTCAAGTGACTCTCTTGCATCACTTAGGAGGCACTACAGGCACCTGCCACAACACCCAGCTATTTTGTTGTTCTTATTGTCATTGTTTAGCAGGCCTAGGCCGGGTTTGAACCCATGAGCCCCAATGCATGTGGCCAGCACCCTAACCACTGAGCTATGGGTGCCAAGCCAGGAGGGACACAATTTAGTTCATGGCAACATGTTAAAGTATACCAGAGAGATTCCACCACAGAAGAGGCACTAGACAGCCAAGTAAACAAAATAACTCAGCCAGCTGATAGTAGCCTCTGTCATTAACCAACACAGGCACAATGGGCACATAACCAAGTAGCCACAGTGGCAGAATCCAATACCATGGATTCCCACTCACCATGGCTTTTCTATTTCCCCAAATTGCCTAGCAAATATATTTCATCAATTTACACTAGAACCGGTCCAGCGCCTGTGGCTTAAGGAGGTAAGGCAACAGCCGCATACACCAGAGTGGCGGGTTTGAATCCAGCCCAGGCCTGCCAAACAACAATGACAGCTGCAACCAAAAAATAGCCAGGCGTTGTGGCGGGCATCTGTAGCCCCAGCTACTTGGGAGACTGAGGCAAGAGAATCCCTTAAGCCCAGGAGTTGGAGGTTGCTGTGAGTTGTGATGCCACAGCACTCTACCCAGAGTGACAGCTTGAGGCTCTGTCTCAAAAAAAAAAAAAAAAGATTTTAATTTGTATATCGTTGCAATGTGCATTTCTTTTCTTTTTTCTTTCTTTTTTTCCCTTGGGACAGACTCTCAGTATGTTGCCCTTGGTAGAGTTCTGTGGCATCACAGCTGACAACAACTTCAAATTCTTGGGCTTAAGCAATTCTCTTGCCTCAGCCTCCCAAGTAGCTGGGACTATAAGCGCCCACCACAACACCCATTGATTTTTTGCTGCAGTTGTCATTGTTATTTAGCGGGCCAGGGCCAGATTTTAAGCCTCCAGCCTTGGTGTATGTGGCTGGCACCATAACCACTATGCTACAGGCATCAAGCCTGATGTACATTTCTTATCTTTATTGACCATTTATGAATTGTTTATTGTTATTCTCTACCCAATTTTACCAATGGCTTTTTTCCTTTTTCCTTTTTTGCCAGGACTGGGTTTGAACCCACAACCTCCAGCATATGGGGCTAGTGCTTTACTCTTTTGAGCCATAGGCACCACCCTTTTTTCCTTTTTCTTTTTTGAGACAGAGTCTC
>NW_003855797.1:0-1800 GCF_000181295.1 Otolemur garnettii | reverse complement strand
GAGACTCTGTCTCAAAAAAGAAAAAGGAAAAAAGGGTGGTGCCTATGGCTCAAAAGAGTAAAGCACTAGCCCCATATGCTGGAGGTTGTGGGTTCAAACCCAGTCCTGGCAAAAAAGGAAAAAGGAAAAAAGCCATTGGTAAAATTGGGTAGAGAATAACAATAAACAATTCATAAATGGTCAATAAAGATAAGAAATGTACATCAGGCTTGATGCCTGTAGCATAGTGGTTATGGTGCCAGCCACATACACCAAGGCTGGAGGCTTAAAATCTGGCCCTGGCCCGCTAAATAACAATGACAACTGCAGCAAAAAATCAATGGGTGTTGTGGTGGGCGCTTATAGTCCCAGCTACTTGGGAGGCTGAGGCAAGAGAATTGCTTAAGCCCAAGAATTTGAAGTTGTTGTCAGCTGTGATGCCACAGAACTCTACCAAGGGCAACATACTGAGAGTCTGTCCCAAGGGAAAAAAAGAAAGAAAAAAGAAAAGAAATGCACATTGCAACGATATACAAATTAAAATCTTTTTTTTTTTTTTTTGAGACAGAGCCTCAAGCTGTCACTCTGGGTAGAGTGCTGTGGCATCACAACTCACAGCAACCTCCAACTCCTGGGCTTAAGGGATTCTCTTGCCTCAGTCTCCCAAGTAGCTGGGGCTACAGATGCCCGCCACAACGCCTGGCTATTTTTTGGTTGCAGCTGTCATTGTTGTTTGGCAGGCCTGGGCTGGATTCAAACCCGCCACTCTGGTGTATGCGGCTGTTGCCTTACCTCCTTAAGCCACAGGCGCTGGACCGGTTCTAGTGTAAATTGATGAAATATATTTGCTAGGCAATTTGGGGAAATAGAAAAGCCATGGTGAGTGGGAATCCATGGTATTGGATTCTGCCACTGTGGCTACTTGGTTATGTGCCCATTGTGCCTGTGTTGGTTAATGACAGAGGCTACTATCAGCTGGCTGAGTTATTTTGTTTACTTGGCTGTCTAGTGCCTCTTCTGTGGTGGAATCTCTCTGGTATACTTTAACATGTTGCCATGAACTAAATTGTGTCCCTCCTGGCTTGGCACCCATAGCTCAGTGGTTAGGGTGCTGGCCACATGCATTGGGGCTCATGGGTTCAAACCCGGCCTAGGCCTGCTAAACAATGACAATAAGAACAACAAAATAGCTGGGTGTTGTGGCAGGTGCCTGTAGTGCCTCCTAAGTGATGCAAGAGAGTCACTTGAGCCCAAGGGTTTGAGGTTGCTGTGAGCTGTGACACCACGGCACTCTATCCAGGGAGAGACAATGAGACTATGTCTCAAAAAGACAGAAAATTTCCCAGAGCAATATGGCGAGACTCTGTCTCAAAAAAATAAAATAAAATAAAAAAGAGAGAGAAATAAATAAATCATGTTCCTCCCAAATTAACCCCCAGTACCTCTGAATTGTGACTATATTTAGATATAGGACATTTAAAGGGGTGATTAAGTTAAAGCGAGGCTGTTAAGATAGACCCTAATACAATCTATCTGATATTTTTCTAGAATAAGAAATTTGAGGAAATTTGGACAAAAAGTCACCAGGAATGTGAATGTATGGAGGAAAGGAATACGATGGAGGAGACAGTAAGAATGTAGAGACCAGGCTCGGTGCCTATAGCTCAACGGGCTAAGACGCCAGCCACGTACACCTAAGGTGGCGCTGAGGCAAGAGAATCACTTAAGCCCAGGAGTTGGAGGTTGCTGTGAGCTATAATGCCACGGCACTCTACCCAGGGGGACAGCTTGAGGCTCTGTCTCAAAAAAAAAAAATAAAAT
>NW_003855796.1:0-1800 GCF_000181295.1 Otolemur garnettii | reverse complement strand
TTTTTTTGAGACAGAGTCTCACTATGTCGTTCTCAGTAGAGTGCTGTAGCGTCATAGCTCACAGCAACCTCAAACTCCTGGGCTTAAGTGATATTCTTGCCTCAGCCTCCCAGTAGCTGGGACTATAGGTGCCCACCATAATGCTCGGGTAACTTAACAAAAGAAAAAAAATAAGTTCTGAATTGGCTGAGTTTCCATGAAACACAGATTGTTGAAGGGACATTCTTGTCATTGTTATGAGAACAGCAGGGCTCCTAGCAAATATTTTTTAAATATTTTAAAAAACATGGAGAGTTTCCCTCCAAATTCAAACTATAAAAGTGAAATTAGACAATTTCATATATTTTTTTTCACTAAATATAATGATAGTAACCTATTGCTGGAAAACGTGTTTTGAATTACAGGCATACGTTTTACTGTTTCATTAGATTATATTCATGTGACACAACAAACACAGAATTTTCATTGAATTGAATATAGGTTGGAATTGGATGACTGCTGTAGATAGCATTGTGTCCTTTGAGACCCCTGGGTGATCTTGTCAGGAGTCTGTCAGACTAATGGTATCCAGAGTTGATCTTCATAATCTCCCAGTTAAGTGTATGTCTCCCTCTTTTAATGACCTTCCCAAAGCTGCTCATCTGTACGAGAGACTGACCTGCTTATCCTGGGCTCTATCCCACTCAATAAATAGATAAATATGTTATTTTTCAAATAATAATTTCACTTGATTCTAACTGCTATTATTTTAACATAAGTAACTATATTTTCAAAAGAATGTTAAAACATGGAGCCCATATATATATATATATATATATATATATATATATATACAGGTTGTTCTGTTTATTTATTTATATATTTGTTTATTTTTGGACATTTTGCCATTTGCAAAATTAGAAGAAAATCTGTTGCCTGAAAGAAAGATGATAGTTTGGGTGCAAACTAAGAAGGATGGCATGTTTTGAATTAAGGAACAAAAATCCTCTAAATTCCGATAATGAGGGTCTTCCAGCCTTTTAGAAGCAAATTTGTGTCTTTTTACATCTGCTGACTTTCTATTTATTTTAGTGAATGAGACTTCCAAGTAAGTGCCACGGGTAGTACATTATACTTACATATTAATAAAAACGTGTCTTAAGTAAATGGGAAAATTATTGTGTTGGCAAAATAAGCACCGTGATGGTACATGTGCTCTGTGAGACAGAACATGTATCATTTTCATACCGAAAATAATTTGTGTAGATATAAAGGATAAGGCCGAGCCATTTCACATTTCTAAATATCTTCGCTTAAAAAGATGAATGAAATGCAATCTAATTTACACATCTGCACTGTAGAAAATAAAACACAGCTTGCTAATTTTTAATCTTTAAAATCAAATTGTTTTTTGAGAATCATTATTTTCCATTACTTGTCCAATATTATCAATTTTTGTTATTATTTTATGTTAAGTAAAATTAGGCACTTAGAGTTAATATTTTTAAAATCTCTTCCAGTTTTATTTTCCATCGTCCAATAAATGTACTGAAATTTTTTTTTAATTTGTTTAGTATTTTTGTTATTGTTAGTATTATTGAGAAAAATGCAAAATTTGTATTTTTAAGGCCGAATTTAAATTAAAATGGCATTAAAATCAGTAATTAATATCAGAACCACAGAAAGCAGGTCAATGGGATCACGCCTATGGTTCATCCTATAAGGGTACATGTGAATCTCTCTAAATGTAGAATATAAATATCTTAATACAATAACTAAGAAAAAGACATGAAGGCTATGTTAACCAGTTGGATGAAAGTA
>NW_003855795.1:0-1801 GCF_000181295.1 Otolemur garnettii | reverse complement strand
TTGCCCATTTGTTGTTATTTTTTTCTTTCTTTTCTTTTAGATTAATATTTTTTATGATTCTTTTCTGTCTCCTGTTGGCCTTATTGCCTGTATATATCAGTGTTTTGGGTTGTTTTTCTAAAGTTTACAGTATGTGTATCTTCAGTTTTTCAACCTGTGCTTTCAAAGAACAGTATGCCACTGTGTGTACTGTAGTGGTGAACTGTGAGCACCACATTTGGGTGCTAATAAAAGTGTATAATTTCTTCACATGGATTATAAACCTCAGCATGCATGTTTATTATTTTTGCTTTAAATAGTTATTTTTTCTTTAAAAAGGCTTCCATCAGTGAGCAGAAAGGCTGGGCCCGTGTTGTATTACGCTGCCACTCTTTGCTTCTCTGTGTAGGCCACATTTCCATCGACTGTCATTTTCCTCCTGCCTGATGAGCTACTTTTCACTTTTCTCACATGTAGGGAAACTTTTATTTTGCCTTTGTTTTTAAAAGATATTTCTGTTTGTAATTCTGAGTTGCTGTTCAGGTCTTTCCCTGGCTTCCCGGGTTTGCATCTGATTTGCGCTTTGTTGCTGGTTTTCAGGATCTGACTGTGATGTGCCTGGGTGTGGTTTGTTCTGTGTTTATTATGCTTGGCATTAATGGAGGTTCGAAAATGTGTGAGTTTTATAGTTTTATCAAATTTGGAAATACTTTGCAATTTTTCCCATAGCCCTCTTTTCCTGGAATGCCATGACCCATGTATTAGACATTTTGATTTTGTCTTATAAGTACTTAGTTCATTTTTTCTGTCTTATTTCTCTTCATGCTTCATTTTGGATTATTTTTGTTGCTTGTCTTCAGGCTTATCGATATTCTGATCTTACCTGTTCTTAAGACTACTAGTGTATTTTTTTCTCTTTATGATATTTATGAAATTCACTTCTGAATTTTTCATTTGCTTATTGTTTTAACACAGTGGTTTTCAACCTTCTTAATGCCGCCATGTATCTTCATTGTTACAGAGGAGTCGAGACCCACGGGTTGAGAATTGCTGTTTTAACATCATCAGTTACCCTCCTCATTGTGTTTATTTTCCTGTACTTTCTTGAACGTATGGATTTTGTTTATGATTGCCAAGTTCAGATTATTATTATTCTACCCAGGGGAACAGCTTGAGGCTCTGTCTCAAAAAAAAAAAAAAAAAAAAAAAAAAAGCTACTCAAAAGTTTTTTTTTTTTTTAATCTGAGACAGAGTTTCACTCTGTTAGCCTGGATAGAAGAGTCACATGGCATCATAGCTCATGGCAACCTCCAAGTCTTGGGCACAAGCAATCCTCCTCAGCCTCCCAAGTAGCTGGGACTACACGCGCCCGCCACAATGCTTGGCTGTTTTTTATAGACAGTTCTCTTGCTCAGGCTTATCTTGAACTGCTGAGCTCAGGTGATCCATCCGCCTTGGCCTCCCAGAGTGCTGAGATTACAGGTGTGATCCAATGTGCCCAGGCTGCTCAGTCTTTCTTGATTAGTGTTTGTATGGAATCTCTTCCCAATTTTTATTCTAATCTTTATCTTTTTTGTTGTTGTTGTTAGTTTGTTTAAGAGGCCCAGGCTGGGTTCGAACCCACCAGCCCCAGGCCATGTGCCCAGCGCTCTAACCATGAAGCTATGGGAGCCAAGCTACTATTTTTGTCTTTCTTGTAGCATGGTAGCTCTTGCTTTTTGAAATCCAGTCTGAGCATCTCTGCTGATACTTAGAATTTTACACTGTTTCCATTTAATGCTGTTATTGATGTGTTTGGCTTTATCTCCACCATCTTGCTCCC
>NW_003855794.1:0-1802 GCF_000181295.1 Otolemur garnettii | reverse complement strand
AACCCGCCACCTTAGGTATATGTGGCTGGCGCCTTAGCCACTTGCCCCACAGGCGCCGAGCCCTATTACTCAATTTTAATGGCAAATATTATCTTAACGCTATGTGTGACTCTTAGCAATTGCTCAAATTTTGCTACTTTCTGTGTCTTATTAGTTAATATTGATGAGGTCATCAGCAAGTATATTTCATTATCCACTTATTCCCATCTTCTCCCATTTAGTTATATCTATATTGTCAGAGTACTATGTAAAAGACATTTGCAAACTATTTTGTGACCTTTATCTTCTGTATTTCTTCTCACTTCAAAGCTCTGAGTTTTTTCTCGTGTCAACTGCCCTCAGTACAGATCCCAGCAACCTTAAACTCCTGGGTTCACAGCAACCTTAAACTCCCGGGCTCAAGCAATCCTCCTGTATCACCCACCCAAGTACCTGGGACTACAAGGGTGTGTTACCATGTCAGGGTAATTTTTTATAATTTATTGTATAGACAGAGTGTTACCATGACATTCAGTCTTGAACTCCTGGCTTTCAGGGATCCTCGCCTTGGCCTCCCAAAGTACTGGGATTATAGGTGTGAGCCCACCGCGCCCAGCCTCAATCAGTTACTTACGTTGGTATGAAGTCATGGCTATGGTATAAAGTTGGTTATAACCCAACACAAGTTACTTATTTGGTGCTCAGATTGCTCCAGCTTTGGGGACCGGGAGCTCTTTCGGTTGGCTCCTGGGCCTGTTTCACACGTGTTTTGAGCACTGCCTTCCTTTCAGGCTCATCTTGTGTGTTCCTGTTCCTTCTACTTCCCCAAGGAGAATGGTATGAGAAACAAGATGTGGGCCCCGGGTGCACTTCCTACCAGCGTGTCATAGATTCTGGCCTAGAGGAGGTACTTGAGTGTTTGTTTTGTGATCTTCCTGAGAGGAGTTTTATTTATTTATTTATTTATTTAAGACAAGCCTCAAGCTGTCCCCCCTGAGTAGAGTGCTGTGGCATCACAGCTCACAGCAACCTCAAAGTTTTGAGCTTAAGTGATTCTCTTGCCTCAGCCTCCCAAGTAGCTGGGACTACAGGCATCTGCCACAATGCCTGGCTATTTTTTGGTTGTAGTTGTCATGGTTGTTTGGCAGGCCTGGGCTGCATTCGAACCCACCAGCTCTGGTGTCTGTAGCTGGCACCCTAGCTGCTGAGCCACAGGCACTGAGCCTAAAAAGAGGTTTGTTACTGGGTATAAAAATGCAATGGAAGAAATAGAATTTTATAGTACAGTAGGGAGACCATGCTTAATAATAATTTACTGTATATTTCAAAATAACTGGAAGAGAATAATTACAATGTGTGTAACGCAAAGATAAGCATTTGAAGTGATGGATATCTGTTACCCTGATGTGATCATGACACACTGCATGCTTGTATCAAAATAACACATGTAACTCCAAAATATGTACAACTGTTACCTATCTGTTAAAAGTCATCTGGAAAATCAAAAAGGAGGAGAGAAGTTAACTGATTTATAAATATTCTGATTTTCCCCTGATTATTATGGCCATGCTCTTGGGCCAGTGCACCCCACTTTGGAGACCACCTGTCTAGAGGTGGCAAATTCCTTAGTGGAGAACAAGAGGCCTGTACAAACTGCTCCCAATATAGTACAAACTTGCTTTCCACGGCTCTTGCGTCCTGCTCCACGATTTACTCGTTGTTCTACTCTTTGACCCTGATATGTATCGTGTTTCCCCTGTGTTGTTCCCTCCACCTGTTTGCTTCTTTGTGTGTGTTAAGTTCTTTTTTTTTTTTTTTTTTTT
>NW_003855793.1:0-1803 GCF_000181295.1 Otolemur garnettii | reverse complement strand
GGGACACAGGCTGAAAGGACTGAAGCAACTGGCTTGAGACAACATAGTCAGCACAGGTGCTGAAACAGTGGTTCTCAGCCTTCCTAATGCCGCTACCCTTTAATACAGTTTCTCATGTTGTAGTGACCCCCAACCATAAAATTATTTCTGTTTCTATTTCATAACTGTAATTTTGCTACTGTTGTGAATCATAATGTAAATATCTGATACACAGGATGAATTTTCATTGATACAAAGGGGTCATGACCCACAGGTTGAGAACGGCTGTTCTACCGGGAAGCTTTAGTTCTGCTCTTAAACCCTTTTACCCCACTGAGTTAGGCCCAGCAAGATTACTGAGGATAATCTTATAATCTAGGATATCTCCTTTGCTTAAACTAAAATGATTAGTATTTTATTCATGTCTACAAAATAGCTTCATAGCAAAATCTAGATTAGATAGATCGAATCACTGAAGGCTTCTACCCTAAGTCAAGCCAACACATTGAAAGGCCATCACATTTTCTATGGAGATTGATATTTCCAATATTAGTGGAATAATTTGACTAGAAGACTTAAATATTCATTTCCTCTTTTAAAAGCTTGCAAATTATGAATATGAAAATTTTAAAACATGGAATTTTGAAATTATTTGTTTTCAGATTTAGAAAATCAGTGGTCCTTTCCTAAATTCATGTAATTAATCCCTTTTTAATAAAGCATAATACAAAATTTAATTGATTGGAAATTAAAATCTTGGGTATTTTAAGCCAGAGATATGTTAATAAACATTAATTTAAATGTGTGATTTTCATTTTTTTGTGTTTTAAAATTTCAGATTAATATGAGAGTATAAATGACTAGGTTATGTTGTTTGCACATGTTAGGTAAAGTCCAAGTTGTAGTTGAGCACTTCACCCAGGAGGTGTGCTAGATACCCCTACATTGTGCCTATTAGGTGCAAAACCTCTCTCTCCTCCCCTCTTTTGCCACTTGAATTTAATTTTTTCTCTTGTGTTAGTGGGCAGCTGTTCATATCTACTGGTTTTATATTAGTATTGTGTGCATTGGATACATTTCTTTCCTTTGCTGAAATACTTTACTAAGAAGAATGTTATCCAACTCCAGGTTAATATAACAGTTGTAAAGTCTCTATCTTTTTTAAGGCTGCATAGTATTCCACAGTGTACATATATTGCAGTTTATTAATCCATTCATGGGTTGATGAGCACTTGGGTTGATTCCACATCTTGATGATTGTGAATTTAGATGTGATAAACATTCTAGTGCCAATATCCTTATGATAAAATGGTATCTTTATTTTGGGTAGATGCCTAGTAATGGGATTGTAGGACTTTTAGCTGTTTCAGGATTCTCCAACTTCACTCTAAAGAGGCTGTATTAGTTTTTAGTCCACCAACAGTATAAAAGTATTCCCTTCTCTTTACAACCATGCTGGCATCATTTGGAAATTCGTGATGTAGGCTATTCTCAGTGGGGCTAAGTGATATCTTGGGGTGGTTTTGATTGGCACTTTCCTGGTGATTAGGAACAATGAGCATTTTTCATGTGTTTTGGGAATGCTTTTTAATTTTATTGTTGCAAGCATTAAATACATACCAAGTGCCTCTTGTTTGATGTAATAAGGGCACATTAGTCAAGAAAACCAGCGTGGGACTGCTGGGCTCCCCCTCAGAGCTCCTACTTCCTCTTGAATTTCCCAAAAAATTTGAGGGCTTTTGAAAGTCCAAAAGTGTGGAAGGAGGGAGGACCAACATATCTTGTAAACAGTGAGAAATGCCTTTTTGACTGGCATATTAGTCA
>NW_003855792.1:0-1803 GCF_000181295.1 Otolemur garnettii | reverse complement strand
ACTGTACAGGTTTTTTCTCACAGCTCCTGGGCGTGAAACGTTAAGTACTAGCCCTAGATATGCATATATATTACATATATGTGAGTGCATACACTCACAGACTAGCTCAGTAAAACTACTTAGCAAATTCAAAATCGACTGCAGTATCTTGCTGTCCACTCCCTTCCCCAGCTACAACTACTTATAAAAGATTCAGAAGTAAAAAGGGGTCAAGGAGGTTTTTAAGTGGCTACTGGTGGGACTGGAGCCTCACCAGACCAAGCAAAGCCACCCGTTTCTTCTATGGGAGTAGCAAAAAAACTAAAGGAAATCTTCCTGGAACACAATCCGTCAAGTGTGTGGAAAAACCCAAGTTTCAACAGGGCATACTGAGGCACTTGGCTGACTGATTCCCCACTCTTCCCCCAAAGTTTCCATTCCCGGTTAACAAGACTTTGCCCAAGCCACAAAGAGCCCCCAATGGCCAGTACCTAGCTGAGTGGGAGAAGCTGCTTCTAACCAGCTGTCACTTTGCCTCCACTGCCCCAGCCCCTTCCCCAAGACAATAGGCCACAAGGGCAGACCAACAGAAGTGAGAAGGAAACTGGGTTTGGACGCCCCCCCCCAACTGCTCACCAACTGGGAGATGGAAGTCCGCCCAGGAGACCTTGCTTTTTTTCTTCTACCTCCCTTTTTCAGGATAGCTGCTGCCAACTCTCTCTTCTCGCCAAAGGTTCTGAAACCCAGAGGGGTGTCCAATTTAAAGAAAGCTCTCTGGCTTTAAAGATATTCCTACTACTTCACAATTCCTGGTCTCACTCTCCTCTAGCCAGAACAAACTGCCTTGCCTGTTCTCTCCTCCCCCATGTACCTTCATAAAAAAACAAATGATTGGACAAAACAAAACACACAAGCCCACCAAAATCCCTAGCCCCATAAGTAGATTAATAACAAAACAAAGTATAAGTACATTCCCATCATTACAGAGATGAGATGCTGTTGCTGTCCTTAAGGTTAAGGAAAAACGAATTATTCGGTAATTTCTGAGGAATCCAAATCCTGTCCCTTAAAGTCAGAATAAACGGGACTGCAGATGAGAATTAAGAGGGGGGAAAAAAAGAAAACTATTTACAGAAAATAGACAGGAGTGTCCACAAGAAAAGACTTCATTGTCACTTCTTCTTGCCGGCCCTCTTGGCACTGGACTTTGCTTTGGGCTTCACCGATTTGGCCTTCTTGGGCTTGGATACTTTGACTGGCTTGGCTTTGACAGTCTTGGGTTTTTTGGCTTTCTTGGGCGTGGCAGCCGGCTTCTTCTTGGCCTTCTTGACTGGGGTGGCTTTGGGTTTCTTGCTTGGGGCCTTGGAAGCTGCAGCCTTCTTGGGCTTGGCTGCCTTCTTTGGCGTGGCCACCTTCTTCACTTCCTTCTTGGTCTTCTTGAAGGCCACAGACTTCTTGGGCTCATCACTCTTGGCCAGCCGGAACGACCCCGAGGCACCCACCCCTTTGGTCTGCTTGAGGACACCAGTGGTGACCAGACGCTTGATGGACAACTTGATCTGCGAGTCGGCGTTCTCACCCACCTTGTAGTGACTCTTGATATACTTCTGGATAGATTGGCGCGAGGAGCCAGCGCGGTTCTTCTCCGCCTGGATGGCAGCCACGATCATGTCTGAATACTTGGGGTGGTCTGTGGACTTCTTGGAGGCCTTAGACCGCTTAGGCTTAGCCGCAGGAGTAGATGTAGAGTTCTCAGTCATGGTGGTCTCCCTGGTCTGGCTGTTTAAGACGCCTTCCAAAAGGCCAGCCCTGGTCGGAGGCTGA
>NW_003855791.1:0-1804 GCF_000181295.1 Otolemur garnettii | reverse complement strand
ATTGTACAGAAGCAGAATTTTGGGGTTAGTTAGCCTTACATCATACATCTTTGTTTTAATATTTTCCCATATGTCTTAGTTTCAGTACTTTACTTTTTCTTTCTTTTTTTTGAGACAGAATCTCACTGTACCAAGTCACCCTTGGTACAGTGCCATGGCATCACAGCTCACAGCAAATTCCAACTATTAGGTCGGGATTAAGTGATTCTCTTCCCTAAGCCTCCCAAGTAGCAGGGACTACAGGCACCCATCACAACACCTGGATATTCTTCCTTTTTTGCAATTGTCATTGTTCTTTAGCTAGCTGGGGTTAGAATCAAATCTGCCAGCCTCAATGCAGGTTCAAACCTGCAAACCACTGTGCTATGGGTGCTGAGCCAGTTTCAGTACTTTTCCTCCATATAGCTTTGACTCAGTATTCTCTCTACCTGGTATTGTCTAAAGGTCACTCCAGGGACAGTTGACTCCTTTCCCAGGCCCAAGAGTTAGTCAAGCAAGAAATTAGTGAGTACTTTGCCATCAGTTATGGGAACAAATCAGACTTACTCCATTTTGTTGAGGGCTTGTAGCTCAGGAATTGGCCAGGAGTTAACTGGTGTTTTTCTACTTTAGCCTAGGCCTAATAATAGCTTACAGCAACCTCAAACTACTGAGCTCAAGTGATCCTCCTGCCTCAGCCACTGAGCAGCTGGGACTATAGGTATATGCCACAATTCCTGGCTAGTTTTTCTATTTTTAGTAAAGACAGTATCTTCCTCTTGCTTAGGCTGCTCTCCAACTCCTGAGCTTAAGTTATCCTTCCCTCCAGCCTCCTAGAGTGCCAGTATTACAGAAATATTTCCGGGGACTCATTTAGTGTCAGGTGTGGTGCAAGGCTGTGGAAATATAACTGTGAACAAGACAGAGTCTCTCAGGGTGGACACAGTTTAGTTCAGATGACAGGTGAATCAATAATCAATAGGAATTTACTATAGGGAGAGCATAAGAATGTTTTAATACAAGAGTCTTATTTTCCACTCATAAAGGGAGATTCTGGATTCAACGTTTACATCCAAAATGTGCTCAGAGCATTGAATGAATGCAAGAAGGGAGTACTGGTGAGACTCAGTTGGGGTGGAAGGAAGGAAACTTAGGAGTGTTTGTCCTGTCTAATATCTTCAAATAATTATAATGATGATGGTTAGGTTTTAGCAGAAATTTGGCCTAATTGGACACTTTCTATTTTTTAATATGGAGTTAGAAAGTGGTTAGCTTAAAAATGGTAGAAAAAATCAAAAAATGTTATTTTCTTATTTTTATTGTTATTGTTCTTACTGTTATTATAGTTGAGTGAACTAAGATTTGTGGTGTGGGTGAAAGAGGCAAAAAGAAACCAAAAATAAGTTTAAGAAAATACAAAATCATTGAACCGACAATTGGCATAACATCATCTCAACACAACCCAACGTGTCCCTGGTGATCTAGAATTATACAATACCTTCTTGGTGATGTTAAAAGCAAAACTCAATGTGCTAAAAGCCAATTTGTGGAATCACCAGCTCACCAAATTCACCAACTTTATGGGTTGTGGTATACTTCAATGAGAATGTTAAATAATTGTATTGAATAAGTTCACTTTTAGTCGTGGAGGAGGGAAATGGTACATTTTTGAAGTATGCAAAGCGGGGACTAACCATGTTTTCATTCAAGTTAAACAGACTGGGGCGGGAGCAGTGGCTCAGGGCTGTAATACCTGCAGTCTGGGAGGTCAAGGTTGGTGGATTGCTTGAGTCAGGAGTTGGAGACCAGCCTGAGCAAGAGCAAG
>NW_003855790.1:0-1805 GCF_000181295.1 Otolemur garnettii | reverse complement strand
CATCAACATGAGGGCTCTCTATAAATGAAGTAGAAACATTTATATGCATTTCTGGAAGTAATTGGTAATTGTTGAAAGAAAGTATGACTTTTTTCAAATCCCTACAAACTGTTGAAAATGATTATAATTAGGGCTTTGGCCAAAATGATCAAGTTTTGTGTGATAAATTATTTGTTATAAATGCCTAATTCTGAGGGCATTGTCTCACCTGTTATGAAAAATCTGTATAGGTACAGATGGGCATTTTGAAGAACAAAAACAGACCATAAAACATTCAAATTCTCAGTGTCAGATCTAAAGGCAAGAATAAAATTAGCATATAATTTGCATATCAGTTGTAGGAAAAAAGAGCAGTGCTGGTCTAAAGTAAATCAAAGGAATAATACAAATATCCTCATAAAAGCTGGTTTTTGCAAAACATGTAAATAGATGCATAGTTAATTTGATAAAACTGATGATAGATTGCTCAAAGTTGTCCCATAAAAGAAATTGAGGCATATTCTATTCTCCTGTTTCCAAGGAAAAAAAAAGAACCCAGATTTATGTGGGTACAAACATTGTAATGAACAGCAAGATAGGTGAGGTAACTAAAGGATCAGCAAAAAAGCTCCTAGTTGGTTAATGGAACTGGTGTCTTTAGGAACGAAATGGGTGACTAAGAAAGATATTCTTCAATTTACACAAATAAACAAATCAGGAATGAATAGTCAGATAAGTTAGGGAAATTGTGCAACATAAGAATCATCATTTTCTGTTTATTTCTAAACTTAACCCGACTTTTATTCCTGGAATTTACAGATCGAGAGAAGGGCTGGATTCCCAGGAGACACTATACATAACAAGCATGTGTGATGATGACACTCAGTTCTTACCGAGAAAGACCCATGACCATTTATGCAAGTAACTGTACACAGGTTGCAGGGGAAACCCCAAAGTTTCCATTTATGGAGATTATCAATCAGAAGATGCAATGTGTCATCAACTCCCAGACCCTGAAAGTCTTATCATGCCCTACCACACCGTTATTATGGGGTCAATAGGGGACCAGGTACTAAATAGAATAGTAAAACAGTTTTTGCTAACAGTGAGTCTGTTGGGTCCATGTTTTTGATTTTCACATTTAGAAGACCTCAGTGCTTGTTTCAAAGGGAAGCTTTTCATGAAGAAAATGAGAAGAGGAAAACAAATGAAAATACTATCAAATCACTGATTCAAACCTTAGATATTTAATAAAGTATATAAACTAACATAGATGCAAGGTATTAAAAACCATCTATGCAACTTTGAGTATGATACACCCATGGGTATGTCAAAGGAAATGTATGGGCCAATATAGTAAACAAGCCAACTTCCCGGGGATTTCAATTTTAACATGAAAATTTAAGAAAGCGAATTGAGAAGTAACTTTAAGCATTCTTACATTGCAATAAACACCAATATATTGTGGATGTAAGATGTGCATGAATTTATGAGATAAAATGGGAGACTTCAAAGAAATTTTGCGCTTCCTACGGTTCAGTGTACATCTCAGAGCCCTGAGCACACACTTCATTTTCTCTGTGCTGAGAGTGATAAATCACTGAACATGATGGAGAAACGCTTCTTTAAACAGGTGGGGCTGGTGGACTCTTTCTAAGTTCATTGGCAATTAGAGAGAGGTAAGAAATGTTACCATTGGAATAGATTATCTAGTGAGGTTTCTAATAATTTCAGGCTAACAAGTCACCAGAGAATTAGGAAAGGGATGACATTATAACATCTTCTCAAATGGAAGGAAAAATAAGTCCTAACCCTGGTGTGAGCCA
>NW_003855789.1:0-1806 GCF_000181295.1 Otolemur garnettii | reverse complement strand
CTCAAGATCACTGAGATAGCACTAAAGTGACAGAGATGGATCCAGAGATAGAACTCCTAACCAGTAAAGAGCAACAGAGGCCAAGTCCATCACAGAACTCTTCTTGTGACCTAAAAGGCAACCCCCTATTGTATAATTATTTATCCATTCTCTAGTTTTCAGAAAGCATCTTTTATACTTAATTACATTGTTTTATCATACTATTTCACCTATATGAAAAGAACAAAAGACCATAGGTTTAATACAGATAAATCAAATGGCCTGTAGTCCAAAAAATTAATGATGCAAATTTCAGGAAAAATGATGAAGACATTCATCTTTCAGAATCAGTATGTCTAGAAATTATTTATTTAGTAGAGTAAAATGCCAGTGATGGAGGACTCTCGAGCAGAGAATATGTCCAAAACTAGGAAACTTAGGAGCCCGAGCTAGCAGAGCCAAGGACAGATGTCAGAATCCCAGGTTCTCTGTCTTGTTACACCATTTATGAGTTAGGGAAATTGTGTTAACGTGTCAACACAAACGTGTTCTAAGAGTCAAACTGAATAATGAAAATGGAAGTAAGTGCTTAAAAGCTGTTTAATAATATTCTTAACTGGAATGTGAAACTCCTCAAGCAACACTTCAAAGTAGTGTTCTCATATTCTTTGTTAATTCTTTAATAATAGGCTGCACCATTCAACAGTAACGCAACTTGGACAAAATATGTCCTTGAGAACATAGAAGTGTCTAGAAGGATGCTGAATTTCTAATACAGTTCATTTTCTAGTTTATAAAAACAATACATGTCTTCTGAATAATATTGAGAAACTACAGATAAGTACACGATAGATCAACACAGAAATAACCTGTAAAATACCATCCTAATGGAAACACTATTAATATTTTATGCTTTGCTTTTTTTCAAAATGAAGACCATATTAGAAATCATTTTGTCTAGATTCTTTCAGTTAATTTAATATTTTGAGCATTTGTTTCATTCAAGATCATTTAAAATCATACTCCTGACTCGGTACATCACCCATGGTGCAGCAATACATGTGTTCTTTATTCCCCTCCTTCTGATCCAGTGCTTTTTATATACTTTCCCCAAGGCAACCAGGGCAGTAAATAAGCTCTCAAAATGCTAGACAGTTATGTCCTGCAAATTCAGAGTGCTTACCCCCAAATTGGCATTTTATGTGTAAGTAGTATTTCTGGAGTTTCAGAGGTCCCTAAGAATGCTACCCAGACATCTGACAAAATACTGAGTATTCCCTAACCCTCTCACCACACTCCAGGGATCTCTCAGATGTAAAGAAAGATGCTTCAGCTTTCAAACCCCCCCAACTCCTTGCAGAATTTCCTGGGCAATAGCTAAACATTAAATACTTATGAGAAACTTCAAGACTGTGCACCAATTTTCTATAACCCAATTAGCAACATTTGGCAAAAGAGTGTCCTTCATCTTGTGGATCACTAGCAAATCAGAGAGTAAAAGAGCTAAATGGGCCATTGGAGGTCATTGAGTTTATGCCCCATTTTATATCTCAGGAAAACTAAAGACCATGAAGGTTAAATGACTTGGCTAACATGACTGTGTGGAATGAGGCTCAAAGCCTGGCTAGCAAAAAAAATAATGCTTTTACATTTCCTGAAAGGAAAATGTCGTCTCTAATAATTTACATTTTAAAAGACTCTTCACTTATTATTGTATTGTTATTTCCTTATCTGCAGAGAAAAAATTTAGGGACCAGTTCAGAACATGATATATCATATCTGGTCTCCTCTTGAGACTAAAATTTTGTGGGAATCAAAAAAAAAAAA
>NW_003855788.1:0-1807 GCF_000181295.1 Otolemur garnettii | reverse complement strand
CTGGCAACATCTGTGTATATCAATCACAGTATTCTGGAAGGAGCAGCAGAAAAGGGAGGGATTCAATGTTTACAGCTCAAGGAAACAGGAAGGAGGAGCTGGTGGTTCCCCCAGCCCCAAACCTCACTGATACAAGATTATCCGAAAGCCAGGAAGTGATGTTCCAACCTTGGGCTGCCCAGTTCTTGGTATCTGACACCAAAGCGGTCAAAATGAGCTGTGGATAGACTGTTTTCCTCAGAGATTTAGAACTGTTCTTTGTGAAATGCTATGTAGTTGAGGTACTTTGAGGGGGGGTTCTGATTTGTGGGCTATCATGTCACTTTTTACCACCAACAAAATAAAGGAGAGGAGTCCAATGTCTGCAAGTCTCACTGCAGAAGTTAAATGAAAGAGAGACCAGGGATATGGGTTGAAAAGATGTCACCACAACTGAGTCGGATTTTTAAAGCAAAAGTAGGTCCTGTGTGGTGTTAAGTTAGGACTATGGGAGGATCCTGCTGTTCTTTTATACATGTTTTGGGCTGAAACCCATAGCTCCCTCACGTCCCCTGGCCTCATCTGTGTCCCTCTTGCGTGCCACAGGGTGGGGGTGGGGCATCAGTCATGGTGTGGAAGTGAGGAAGGGATTCAGGAACCCCTCACTTGCTGGAATAAAGGGTGGAGGGGATGGAAATTCTGTAGTGAGGTCAGGACAGATGTTTCACTCTCATCGTCACCAATGCTCACAGTCAAAACAAAAAAATCATGGAAATTTGATAAATGCATTTCTCACACACTGATGTGTGGCTTCTCTCTCTGGAGCCCCCCATGGTGCATGTAGCTCTTGGCAAGCAGACAGACTGGGTGGATCTGAGAGTTTTATGCCTCTGGGACATGGATGAGGATACATGGTTGAGAGCCATGTGGGGGCCAGGCCAGCCCCTCCCTCCTGCCTGATGCTTAGAAAAACTTTCCACTTGGCTTTGGATTAGGCAACCCAAAAGTTTGCAACAGCCTGCCACTTCCAAAGTAAACACTTGGGCCTGAGTTATTAATTCGAACTAAAGTAACAGCCATGGGGAATCCAAAGTAAAATCAGACTTACAAAGAAAACCAATTTTAAACACAGGCTGCAAATGACAATGTGGGATTCAGTTAAAGCTGCCCCTGGAAAGAGATCCATGCACTTGAGCAAGTGTACAAAGAAAAAACCCAAACAACAAAACAATCCTCTTGCCCTATTTTCAGGGGCCATGTTGGAAAGCAACGCAGATGTAAAACTGATACATAGGGAGGGAGGATAGGTAGATTCATTTTAAATTTACTGATGAGGAAACCAGTACAGAGACGTGAAATCATCTCCACGGCATCCTAGAGAAAGCATTTCTGAGGAGCAAGAATAAAACTCAGCACTGTATTTTAGCCTGTCACAGCAATGGCCTTCTGTTTGTGAAGCATTTTTCCATCTGGAAATTTCCCCAGGGAGCCTGGAAAGCAGCAGAGAGAGGGTGCTACAGTCTGCATGTGTGTATCCCTCCCAAAACTCACGCAGTGACATCCTAAATCCCAATGGGATGGTATTGGAGGTTGGGGTCTTTCAGAGGAGACTGGGTCATGAGGGTGGGGCCCTCATGTTGGGATTGGTGCCCTTAGAAAGGGAGGCACGGGCTCGGCGCCTGTGGCTCAAGAGGCTAAGGTGCCAGCCACATACACCTAAGGTGGCGGGTTCAAATCCCCAGCCCGGGCCCGCCAAACAACAATGATGGCTGCAACCAAAAAATAGCTGGCACTGTGGTGGGTGCCTGTAGTCCCAGCTACTTGGGAG
>NW_003855787.1:0-1807 GCF_000181295.1 Otolemur garnettii | reverse complement strand
TAAAAAAAAAAAAAAAAAAAGGGGGGAAGAAAGAAAATCACTTAAGCCCGAGAGTTTCAGGTTGCTGTGAGCTGTGACGCCACAGTACTCTACTGAGGACAACATAAAAAAAAGTCTCTGTCTCAAAAAAAAAGTTAGTGAATGAGAACAAGTAAGTAATTAAAATTAGAAATAAATTAAGGGTAAATTAAATTTAATCAATAGGCTCGGCACCTGTGGCTCAAGCGGCTAAGGCGCCAGCCATATACACCCAGGGTGGCGGGTTCGAATCCCCAGCCCGGGCCTGCCAAACAACAATGATGGCTGCAACCAAAAAAATGGCCAGGCGTTGTGGTGGGCACCTGTAGTCCCAGCTACTTGGGAGGCTGAGGCAGGAGACTTGCTTGAGCCCAGGAGTGGGAAGTTGCTGTGAGCTGTGATGCTATAGCACTCTACCCAGGGGTACAGCTTGAGTCTCTGTCTCAAAAAAAAAAAAAAAAAAAAAAAAAAGACCAGGGTCTCACTCTGTCACCCCAGACTGGAGAGCAACAGCATGATCACAGCTCATTGTAACCTTGAACTACCCGGCTCAGGTGATCCTCCCACCTCACCCTCTTGAGCACTCTACCGAGGGTGACTTAGTAGGTAAGACTACAGGCATATGTCACCATGCCTAATTTTTTTTTTTTTAAACAGAGTTTTATCATGTCCCCCTCGGTAGAGTGTTACAGCAACCTCAAACTCTTGGGCTTGGCTCAGCGCCTGTGGCTCAAGTGGCTAAGGCGCCAGCCACATACACCTAAGGTGGCGGGTTCGAATCCCCAGCCTGGGCCCACCAAACAACGATGGCTTCAACCAAAAAATGGCCAGGCGTTGTGGCGGGCACCTGTAGTCCCAGCTACTTGGGAGGCTGAGGCAGGAGACTCGCTTGAGCCCAGGAGTTGGAGATTGCTGTGAGCGTGATGCCACAGCACTCTACCGGGGGGGATAGCTAGAGGCTCCGTCTCAAAAAAAAAAAAAAAAAGAATTCCATCTGGGAAGGCTGTTTTCTGGGGCGAAGCATGTAGCTTTGGGACAGATATTCAAGAGTATTTATATCCATAAAAGTATGGTATTAATTTATATCCATAAATAGAGTATGGTATTTATTTATATCCATAAAAGAGGAAAGGGACTGGGCAGCACCTGTGGCTCAAAAGAGTAGGCCTCTGGCCCCATATGCCGGAGGTGGCAGGTTCAAACCCAGCCCCGGACAAAAAACTTCAAAAAAAAAGAGGAAAGGGACCCCTTGCAAGCCAGGACTCTTGCCGCTATCTAAAGGGACAGATGTCTTAGCTGAGCAAATTGTCCGCCCACCTGAAGTTATCAATTCAGTTACCCATAAAGCCCATTGTATATGTACCCATTGTATATATTTTGAGAAAGAAAAAAGTACAGGTGAATAGTAAAGCTCCCGCATAATGGGATTTGAAAGAAGATTGTGACTAAAAGACAGCAGACTTTTCCAGGAAAGGATATATAACAAAGAAAGAAAACTACAGGTCAATATCCCTCGTGAACACAGATACAAAAATCCTCAACAAAATACTAACAAATCAAATTCAACAGCACAGCAAATAAATCATTCACCACGATCAAGTGGGTTTCCTCCCAGGGATGTAAGGATGGCTCAACATATGCGAATCAATAAATGTGACTCACCACATAAACAGAATTAAAAACAAAAACCGTACGATCGGCTCGGCGCCTATAGCTCAACTGGCTAAGGCGCCAGCCACGTACACCTAAGGTGGCGGGTTCGAATCCCCAGCCCGGACCCGCCAAACAA
>NW_003855786.1:0-1807 GCF_000181295.1 Otolemur garnettii | reverse complement strand
TTGTTTGGCGGGTCCGGGCTGGGGATTCGAACCCGCCACCTTAGGTGTACGTGGCTGGCGCCTTAGCCAGTTGAGCTATAGGCGCCGAGCCGATCGTACGGTTTTTGTTTTTAATTCTGTTTATGTGGTGAGTCACATTTATTGATTCGCATATGTTGAGCCATCCTTACATCCCTGGGAGGAAACCCACTTGATCGTGGTGAATGATTTATTTGCTGTGCTGTTGAATTTGATTTGTTAGTATTTTGTTGAGGATTTTTGTATCTGTGTTCACGAGGGATATTGACCTGTAGTTTTCTTTCTTTGTTATATATCCTTTCCTGGAAAAGTCTGCTGTCTTTTAGTCACAATCTTCTTTCAAATCCCATTATGCGGGAGCTTTACTATTCACCTGTACTTTTTTCTTTCTCAAAATATATACAATGGGTACATATACAATGGGCTTTATGGGTAACTGAATTGATAACTTCAGGTGGGCGGACAATTTGCTCAGCTAAGACATCTGTCCCTTTAGATAGCGGCAAGAGTCCTGGCTTGCAAGGGGTCCCTTTCCTCTTTTTTTTTGAAGTTTTTTGTCCGGGGCTGGGTTTGAACCTGCCACCTCCGGCATATGGGGCCAGAGGCCTACTCTTTTGAGCCACAGGTGCTGCCCAGTCCCTTTCCTCTTTTATGGATATAAATAAATACCATACTCTATTTATGGATATAAATTAATACCATACTTTTATGGATATAAATACTCTTGAATATCTGTCCCAAAGCTACATGCTTCGCCCCAGAAAACAGCCTTCCCAGATGGAATTCTTTTTTTTTTTTTTTTTGAGACGGAGCCTCTAGCTATCCCCCCCGGTAGAGTGCTGTGGCATCACGCTCACAGCAATCTCCAACTCCTGGGCTCAAGCGAGTCTCCTGCCTCAGCCTCCCAAGTAGCTGGGACTACAGGTGCCCGCCACAACGCCTGGCCATTTTTTGGTTGAAGCCATCGTTGTTTGGTGGGCCCAGGCTGGGGATTCGAACCCGCCACCTTAGGTGTATGTGGCTGGCGCCTTAGCCACTTGAGCCACAGGCGCTGAGCCAAGCCCAAGAGTTTGAGGTTGCTGTAACACTCTACCGAGGGGGACATGATAAAACTCTGTTTAAAAAAAAAAAAATTAGGCATGGTGACATATGCCTGTAGTCTTACCTACTAAGTCACCCTCGGTAGAGTGCTCAAGAGGGTGAGGTGGGAGGATCACCTGAGCCGGGTAGTTCAAGGTTACAATGAGCTGTGATCATGCTGTTGCTCTCCAGTCTGGGGTGACAGAGTGAGACCCTGGTCTTTTTTTTTTTTTTTTTTTTTTTTTTGAGACAGAGACTCAAGCTGTACCCCTGGGTAGAGTGCTATAGCATCACAGCTCACAGCAACTTCCCACTCCTGGGCTCAAGCAAGTCTCCTGCCTCAGCCTCCCAAGTAGCTGGGACTACAGGTGCCCACCACAACGCCTGGCCATTTTTTTGGTTGCAGCCATCATTGTTGTTTGGCAGGCCCGGGCTGGGGATTCGAACCCGCCACCCTGGGTGTATATGGCTGGCGCCTTAGCCGCTTGAGCCACAGGTGCCGAGCCTATTGATTAAATTTAATTTACCCTTAATTTATTTCTAATTTTAATTACTTACTTGTTCTCATTCACTAACTTTTTTTTTGAGACAGAGACTTTTTTTTATGTTGTCCTCAGTAGAGTACTGTGGCGTCACAGCTCACAGCAACCTGAAACTCTCGGGCTTAAGTGATTTTCTTTCTTCCCCCCTTTTTTTTTTTTTTTTTTTA
>NW_003855785.1:0-1808 GCF_000181295.1 Otolemur garnettii | reverse complement strand
GGGTAAATTCCCTGCACACATAAATCTAGAGTAGAATAGTATGTGTTTGATTTCTTCTTTTAGTCCTGTAAATAATTCACTGTGTTCTTGCTCACAGGGTTTGTGATAAAAAGTCAGCTTTAGTGGTTATATTTCTTCTTCTATAGGGAGTTGCTTCCCCAGTCTCTGAGTACTTTAAAGACTTTCCTTTTGTTTCTGGTTTTCTTCACCTTGGATAGGACATTTTTCCCCATTGTATTTATTCTACTTGGTGTTCTCTGAGCTTCGTGGATCAATGACTTGGTGTCTAACATTAATTTTGGAAAATTCTTGATCATTTCCATTTTACATGTTTCTTCTGCCTTGTCATTTCTTTATTCCCTTACTGGCATTCTGATGATACATATAATAAACCTTTACTATTGTTCAGTGATTCTTGAATCTTCTAGAGTTTTTTTTATTCTCCTAATTTTATTTCATGAATTACTTAGGGAACTAGCTTTAAGATCACTGATTCTTTCTTAAGCCACGTTAGTTCTACTAATGACCTTATTGAAGACATTTTTCATTTTGGCTGCGTGCATTTCATCTCTTATCATTTTCTTTTGATTCTTCCTTGCAGTTTCCATCTCTATGCTTCCATCTACAGACCTATTATTGCATGTTGTCTGTTTTTTATCGGATCCCTTAACATATTCATCATAGTTATTTTAACTCCTTTGTCTGAACAGGTGAATCTTCTCTAAGTCTGGTATATGATGGCTTTGACTCTGCACAATTTTTTCCCCCTAGACTTTGTTTATGCCTTAAACATTGTTGTTAAAATCCATACCTGTTGCATGGAACAGTAGGAAATAGAGTAAATGGATGTTCAATATAATGATGTATGTTAACTTGACTAGCAATTTTTCTCTTTTTAATGCTTTTGAGAACTTAGTTTTAGATACAGTTACCAAATTTAAGATCCTCCTAATGCTCTTATTTTATTTCTTCTCTTGACTTTGAAGATAAAGTATGTGCTCCTGCGAAAGTATGTTTTTCTCACCTATAGAAGAGAGAATCTTCATTAATATTAACATATCAAAGCCTTGTTGGTTTGCGGGTAAAATACAGCATGGGGAGAACAACTCATGTTCCTGTATGTCCCTATCTTTTAGTGCTCTGTGTTCTGCTTTCCTATGTTCACAGGTATTTCATTCATGCTACAGCTTTTTACCACCCTAACCTACTATCGTCCCCAATAACAATATCCTTTCTCTATTTCCTCAAAATCTAGACCCATAAGGTCTGTAATTGATTTTTTTAATTTCCTTCATCTTAAGTGAGATAGACTGTCAGGAGGGGATTTGTCTGGAAAGGAGTGTCATTCCACCACATGGGATACAATTTCTGAATTGCTTGCAGATAAAGTCTTTTTCTTGGGAGAGTAGACCTGTGTTTTGAAAAAGGCACTGTGCATAGAATTGCAGATCTTCATTACTCTACTACTCTGGATAAGATTGTCTCTCTAGATTTCAGATTTGTTATTTGCTGTGTGACTTCTCTTCTGTGATGGGTCCAAGAAAAGAAATTATTACTTTTTAACTTGTCTAGATTTTTCTTATTTTAAAAACAGGAGTGATGACTTTCAAATTTATTTTATGTTATTTCTGAGACTCCAGTTATAATATTGTTTTTAATACAGCCTCACTTTGTACATGCCAAGTACTTGAAGTTCCTGAGCCTTTCTGGATTTCCTTTGCATGAAAGAGTTTTTATCTTGATTTCTCCAATTTACAGTATTGATTTCTCCAATACAGTTTTTACTCTTCAATTTGTTACTTTGATTC
>NW_003855784.1:0-1809 GCF_000181295.1 Otolemur garnettii | reverse complement strand
GCCCGCCACAATGCCTGGCTATTTTTTTGTTGCAGTTCAGCGGGGGCCATATCCTTGGTATATGGGGCCAGCACCCTACACACTGAGCCACAGGTGCCTCCCTGTAAAAAAAAAAATTTCTAAAGATATGAAGCAATGGCTTGGCGCCTGTGGCTCAAGTGGCTAAAGCGCCAGCCACATGCACCTAAGGTGGTGGATTCGAATCCAGCCCGGGCCCACCAAACAACAATGACGGCTGCAACTAAAAAATAGCCAGGTGTTGTGGTGGGTGCCTGTGGTCCCAGCTACTTGGGAGGCTGAGGCAGGAGTCTTGCTTGAGCTCAGGAGTTGGAGGTTGCTGTGAGCTGTGATGCCACGGCACTCTACCCAGGGGGACAGCTTGAGGCTCTGTCTAAAAAAAAGATATGGAGCAAGATAAGAATGCCTGAGCTACCAGTTAGAATTATTGAAGTCTTAGATTTTGTAGTAATAGAAGAAATAAAGTAATTATTGGAAAGAGGAAAACAAGTATTGTCAGTTACAGATGATTTGCTTATCTGTGAAGAAAAACCGCCTTTATACAAAACAATAGAAATAATAAGAATTTAGCAGCATTGCCAAATAGGAGATCACTGTAGAAAACCAGTTACCTCTCCACACCGACAAGGAATAGTTAGAAAATATGTCAAAAGGAAAGACACTATAATAGCAATGGAAACCGCAGGCCGTCCATAGGAGTATGTTTATCAAAACATGTGGGATATGTGAAACAGTTGAAATGCACTAATAAATCTAAATAGAGAGGATAATGTTCATAGATAGAAAAATCAGCATTATAAAAATACCAGTTTTTCCAAAATCGACCTGTAAATTCAATGCATTTTTAATTAAATTCTCAATAAAATTGTCTTTGGGAATCTGGACAGGCTGGTTTTAGCATTGCTGTGGAAATGCAAAAAGAACAAAAATAGCTAAGATCTTCCTGAAGAAGTCAGGTGTAAGGCTTGTCCTGCTAGACATCAAGCCGTATTTTAAAGCTGGATTAATTATGGCAGGGATATATTGATGCAGGAATCCGCAAATAGACCAGTGAAGTAGAGTAGCATCTAGAAACCAGGCCGTTTTTATATGCACACTTGATTTAGATAGATTTATGACAGAGCAAGCACTGATAATTACGGCAGAGGAAAAAGGGACCAGGAAATAAATAGTGCTGGAACAATTGGTTATTCTTGAAGAAGAAGATAAATGAAGTTGGATACTTAGTGCAAATCATACCCCAAATCAGTTCCTTAAGGATTAAAGACTTACATTTGAAAAACAAAAATATACTTCTTTTTAAGACAATAGAAGAGAATGTCTTTATGACCTTGGGGCAGGACACCTGTTGGATGGGCAGAATATCACGTTCTATACAATGTGGCTGCCAAATGCTGTGGGTAAAAAGCCTTTCTCTTTAGAAAGGTCTGGGGTCATTTTGTGGGTTTTTTCAGATTTGTTAAAGAACATCACAGTGCCATTCAAAAAAATTCTTAACGTGTAATGGTCAGTTTGTATGAAGAAATATAAACCTTCAGAAAAAGAATTCTTTCTAATAGTTAGAAAACCCAAATTTTAAAAATCCAGAGAGATTACTTAATGTCATTATGTTAGCAAAAATTTAAGAAAATAATATCCAAAGTGGATAACATCACGGGGAAGCTGCAAGGAGAAATACATACATGTAACACTTCTGGAAAGCCGTGAAGAATAATGCCTTTAATTCAGTAATCTCACTATTAGAAGTTTACTCCTAAAGTGAAAACAAAGAAAATATTATGTGCATCAACA
>NW_003855783.1:0-1809 GCF_000181295.1 Otolemur garnettii | reverse complement strand
AAAAAAAAAAAAAGAAAAAATATGTAAAAAACAACTTTCTAAATCCTACTCAGGTAAAATTTTATATAAAATGCTTTCAGATTTTATGTTAATTATCAAGTATATGTTACTGTCAGATGAAAATTTTCAATTTTGCAAAATATATGTTTTTAGTTTTCTTCTAAAATAGGTCATCTTGGCAATGTATCTGTTTATGGTTGTTAACGTATTTAAGTCAACTAAAATCTGTCTATTATTTATTGAGAATTTTTAGGCTGAAAACACAGTCTCTGGTCTTGAGGAGATTATGAAAATAAAATGAGATGATTCATATGCAGCAAAAATGTATAATCAAGAAGTAGCTTACATGATGGACTTCTGAACATACTTAACAGTAGATACACTTATGAGATGCAGTAATTTTCAGTGTTTCCAGGAAGCAAGTTCAATTTATGGTGGTCATTAAAGGATGAACTGGTAGTTTGACATGTATGAAACTGGGGTGTGCTTTTAAGACAATTATTGATGCAGTAAAAGTTCACCTGCTGTTTATCAAAGCAACATCAAACCCAGGCAGAAAGGATGCTATTTGGCCCAACATGCCATCACCTCTGACTGGTACTAGCTTATTGCTACTAGCTTACATTCTGTGCCTATATTCCCAAACTCCTCATTTTTCAAGACGCTCTCTAAAGCTATGGCTTTTAGCTATGGTTTTTACCATTTCCACAACATTATCCTTTGTTATCCTTTGTTTCTCCTGGAAACACTCACTGTGGAGTTTCATATTGTATGTAAATCATGGGAAGAATCTCCTGATTTCTGTTCATTGACCTTTGGAACTAACTTTATGTGCTCTTGGAATAGACCATATTATATTTACTTATGACGCATAGTAAACAGAATATCAATCAGAATGCAAATGTAACAAAGTAACTTTACAAAAACAACACAACAAAAGAACAACAAAATGAATGTGTTTTATCTCCATGCTAATTCTTCTGAAACAATTTATTTGGGCATATCAGAATTACTACACAGCTATTAACCATTCTCCACCTTCCTTGACTCCATCACATTTGTCTTTTGAATCAATAACTGAATCCTCTCGGCTTCATCTTGCCCTTTGCCACTTAGGCCAAAAGAAGCTACAATGCTTAGTGGAAAGCCTGATGCGGTCTCACGAGTGAGTCATATGGAAACGACAAAGGGTAGTGAATGAATCTACTTTCTTCACCTTAGCAGGCCAAGCTATTTCTCGGAATATTATTATATTTGAAGGACATAAGGCAGATATGACAGGAAAGAGAAAACAAGAAGCTACTAAGATTGAACATCATATAGAATCGATCTCGCATTCCTATGAAAACTTTAGCTCCCATGTGTTTTTTAATTAGTGAAAAATTCTGACCTCACTGTTTTGTTTGGACTCCAAGTCATTTATTGCCATGCTGCATAGCAGTTAGTTATTCAGAAATAATTAATACCATTTGTTGTAATGAGTTTCTTCTTCATCTTGACAGTATGTGTGTGAATGCATGTGTCTGTTTAATATAAGCATAACATATATATACACTTATTCATTTTCATTACTCAGATTGGCCAGTTCTGATAAATCACCATGAAGGCAGTGATAATTAGGACCTGGTATGGGTGGTGAGGAAAAACTTGCTTTTTAGCAACCAGATCAGAATCAAAGACCAATTGATTTAATCGACTTGGAACATGGTAGAAAAATGGAAGTAATGTCAAGGGCTCAAGAGAGCAGAGGCAAGTAGATAAATCAAAATCTTGAACATGCAGGGTCATTATTAGAAATAACAGTGAAAG
>NW_003855782.1:0-1809 GCF_000181295.1 Otolemur garnettii | reverse complement strand
GCCGGTTGAGCTATAGGCGCCGAGCCTACATATAAAATTTTTAAAAGCCCCTATGAGAACAAAAAAAGGGAATTAACCAAGGTTCAGGATACAAGTTCAATACACAGAAACAACTGTATTTTTTCAATTGCAATTGGAAATTGACATTTTAAAACAATATCATTCATAATAGTATTAAGAATACAAAATACTTAGAGATACATCTGACAAAAGATAGGAAAGACTTGTACACAAAAATCTACAAAATATTGCTGAGAAAAACTAAGGAAGACCTAAATTAAGAGGTATCTTGTAGTTACATGTTGACAGATTTAATATTAACTTATGTGGAAGATCCTAAATTGGTTCACAGGATAAATACAATCACAATCAAAATCCCTACAGACATTTTTGGTAGAAAGTAACAAGCTGATTTTAAAGTTTGTATGGAAATACAAAGGACCTGAAGTAGCCAAACAACTTTGAAAAAGAAAAGCCAAGTTAAAGTCTGACATTACTTGACTTCAAGACTCATACCACGTATAGTTGCAGTAACTGAGTCTGTGTGGTATTGGTGTCAAGATAGAGAAATGTATCAATGGAGAACAATGGAACAAATGAAGAGTCCAGAAATACACCTATACATATATGGACACATTTCAACACAATTACAAAGACTATTCAATGGCAAAAGAATAGTTTTGTCAACAAAAGATGGTAGAAAACATGAATATACTTATACAAAAATATGAACTTCAATCCGAAATCTTGTACCATAAACAAACTCACCAAAAACCTCAAAATGGATCATAGACCTAAGTGTAAAATCTAATAATATAAAACTTTTAGAAAGATACATACTGTATCAGAATGTTTATTGCAGCCCAATTCATAATTACTAGGTCATGGGGACATGAGAAAGGAAAATAAACTGACTTTCTAGAAATAAAAACTATGATATGTACTATGATTTGAATGTGCCTCACCAATTTTATGTGCTGGAAATTTAATCCCCAATGCAACAGTGTTGAGAGGTGGAGCTGTTAAGAGATGATGAGTCATGAGGGCACTGCCTTTGTGAATAGATTAATGTTGTAATGAACAGTTATTTACTGTTGAAGTAGCTTGGATATAAAAGCAAGTTTGGTCCTCTCTTACCCCCTTGCTCTCAGCTTCCCTTGACCTTCTGCTTCCTGCCATGGGATAACACAGCTTGAAGTTCCTTGCCAGATGCTGGTGCCATGTGCTCGGATTTCCCAACCTCCAGAATCTTGACCCAAAAAATTTTTGTTTATTATAAATTTTATAGTCTCCCAAATTCTGGAGACAAAATGGACTAACACAATATGGGAGGAAAAAAGATTATCGAATTGGCTGGGTATAGTGGCTTACACATGTAATCCTAGCACTCTGGGAGGTTGAGGCAAGAGAATCATTTGAGCTCAAGAGTTGAGGCCAGCCTGAACAAAAGTGAGAGACATTGTCCCTACTGAAAATAGAAAAACTCGCTTAGTACAGTGGCACATGCCTATAGTCCCAGTAACTGGGGAGGTTGAGGTAGGAGGATCACTTGAGCACAGGAGTTTAAAGGTGCAGTGAGCTATACTGATGCCACTGCACTCTAGCTAGCATGACAGAGTGAAATTGTTTTAAAAAAAATTATTGAATAGGACTAATGGCAGGTTAGACATCACAGAAGAAAAAATTAGTGAATATAACATAGAAACATAAATTGTCAAAAATAAGACAGTAAGAATTTTTAATTATGTATTATATATATAACTTTTATAAATAAGTGTATATACAAGCACATATGTACATATAGAGAAA
>NW_003855781.1:0-1810 GCF_000181295.1 Otolemur garnettii | reverse complement strand
GCCTTAGCCACCTGAGCCACAGACACCGAGCCCAAAGACACATATTCATGTATACATTTTCCAAAAGGCTGACCTGAAATTCGAAAAAACCTTTTTAGGTGTACGTGGCTGGCGCCTTAGCCGGTTGAGCTATAGGCGCCGAGCCCATTTACATATTTGTTTAACCCTACTACACATGAAAAGTTATATCTGCCCACATATGCATATAAAATCCTGTATGCAAATGCCTATAGTAGCCTTATTCATAATAGCAACTGAAGCAATGAAGATGTCTTTTATCAGAAGAATGGATAAATAATGGACACTGTATATAAGGTAATAAAGGAGAGTGATACTGTGGTACATCCCTACAATGGAATACTATTCAGTGATAAAAAGAACTGTGCTACTAATTTATTCATCAACATGGATGAAGCTTAGGTACATTTTACTAAATGAAAGAAGCCAGAGAAAAAGGCTACATATTGTACAATTCTCTTCATATGATACTCTGGAAAAGGAAAAACTATAGGGACAAAAACCAAATTAGTGATTGCTAGGGTTTTGATAAAGAAGATAGGAACTGCTGGCCACAAAGAGTATACAGTTCAAGGGATAGACAGTGAGATTGTTCTGTATGGTAACAGAGTAATGGATACATGACTATGCATTTTTTTTTTGAGACAGAGCCTCAAGCTGTCCCCCTAGGTAGAGTGCCGTGGCATTACAGCTCACAGCAACCTCCAACTCCTGGACTCAAGTGAGTCTCCTGCCTCCGCCTCCCAAGTAGCTGGGACCACAGGCACCCGCCACAACACCCGGCTATTTTTTGGTTGCAGCCGTCATTGTTGTTTGGCGGGTCCAGGCTGGGGATTCGAACCTACCATCTTAGGTGTATGTAGCTGGCGCCTTAGCCACTTGAGCCACAGGCGCCGAGCCTGTATTTTTCATTTGTAAAAGTTAGAACAAGTATTTCCTGCATAAACTCTTATGATTTTAGAATAATTTGTTATGATAGAATCTATAAATATCTCATTAGTATCTCTTTAACAAGTATACACATCTATAATAATCCTATCCCTAATTTAGGACTGGAAGAAACTGCCAAAAGAGCAAGACAAGTGTGAGACTTCCTAAATCTGTCTAGCTCCTACTAATAATAAAGTGTGTATTTTTTTACACACTATTTTTATAGCAGAAAACTGATAGAGTATAGCATAAAAGCATTAATGCATTTACACATTCACTCCATTAATAAATTTTTATTTAGAGGATGACGGTAAGACAGAGTCCCTATTCTCGACCTTCCAGTCAGGAAAAGGGAACTAGGCAAACAGATCATTGTAATGGGTATTAGAATTAAGTGATAACTGTCAACTCTAGGGACAGTAGGTACATGAGGGCAGAGTGGTTCATTATACCAGAGAGGAACCGAGATTGGCAGGAAAGATTTCCTAGCAGAGTTGACCTTGCTCTCAGTCTGAAAAGAGGACTAAGTGCTTGCTCAGTGAATGGAGCAGGAAAGTGGTTAGGAAAGGCATTCCAGGCTGAAGGAATTAATAGAAGCAAGTGCAGGCAGGCATGAAATAGCATGGTGAGTTAGGCAACTGGAATTTGTTTTACACAACTGGAGCATAAAACATGAAGAAATAGTCCATAGAAAAAGACAAGATGGCTGGGCACCTGTGGCTCAAGTGGCTAAGGCGCCAGCCATGTACACCCAAGGTGGTGGGTTCGAATCCAGCCCGGGCCGCCAAACAACAATGACGGCTGCAACCAAAAAATAGCCGGGCATTGTGGCGGGCGCCTGTGGTCCCAGCTACTTGGGAGG
>NW_003855780.1:0-1810 GCF_000181295.1 Otolemur garnettii | reverse complement strand
CCTCCCAAGTAGCTGGGACCACAGGCGCCCGCCACAATGCCCGGCTATTTTTTGGTTGCAGCCGTCATTGTTGTTTGGCGGCCCGGGCTGGATTCGAACCCACCACCTTGGGTGTACATGGCTGGCGCCTTAGCCACTTGAGCCACAGGTGCCCAGCCATCTTGTCTTTTTCTATGGACTATTTCTTCATGTTTTATGCTCCAGTTGTGTAAAACAAATTCCAGTTGCCTAACTCACCATGCTATTTCATGCCTGCCTGCACTTGCTTCTATTAATTCCTTCAGCCTGGAATGCCTTTCCTAACCACTTTCCTGCTCCATTCACTGAGCAAGCACTTAGTCCTCTTTTCAGACTGAGAGCAAGGTCAACTCTGCTAGGAAATCTTTCCTGCCAATCTCGGTTCCTCTCTGGTATAATGAACCACTCTGCCCTCATGTACCTACTGTCCCTAGAGTTGACAGTTATCACTTAATTCTAATACCCATTACAATGATCTGTTTGCCTAGTTCCCTTTTCCTGACTGGAAGGTCGAGAATAGGGACTCTGTCTTACCGTCATCCTCTAAATAAAAATTTATTAATGGAGTGAATGTGTAAATGCATTAATGCTTTTATGCTATACTCTATCAGTTTTCTGCTATAAAAATAGTGTGTAAAAAAATACACACTTTATTATTAGTAGGAGCTAGACAGATTTAGGAAGTCTCACACTTGTCTTGCTCTTTTGGCAGTTTCTTCCAGTCCTAAATTAGGGATAGGATTATTATAGATGTGTATACTTGTTAAAGAGATACTAATGAGATATTTATAGATTCTATCATAACAAATTATTCTAAAATCATAAGAGTTTATGCAGGAAATACTTGTTCTAACTTTTACAAATGAAAAATACAGGCTCGGCGCCTGTGGCTCAAGTGGCTAAGGCGCCAGCTACATACACCTAAGATGGTAGGTTCGAATCCCCAGCCTGGACCCGCCAAACAACAATGACGGCTGCAACCAAAAAATAGCCGGGTGTTGTGGCGGGTGCCTGTGGTCCCAGCTACTTGGGAGGCGGAGGCAGGAGACTCACTTGAGTCCAGGAGTTGGAGGTTGCTGTGAGCTGTAATGCCACGGCACTCTACCTAGGGGGACAGCTTGAGGCTCTGTCTCAAAAAAAAAATGCATAGTCATGTATCCATTACTCTGTTACCATACAGAACAATCTCACTGTCTATCCCTTGAACTGTATACTCTTTGTGGCCAGCAGTTCCTATCTTCTTTATCAAAACCCTAGCAATCACTAATTTGGTTTTTGTCCCTATAGTTTTTCCTTTTCCAGAGTATCATATGAAGAGAATTGTACAATATGTAGCCTTTTTCTCTGGCTTCTTTCATTTAGTAAAATGTACCTAAGCTTCATCCATGTTGATGAATAAATTAGTAGCACAGTTCTTTTTATCACTGAATAGTATTCCATTGTAGGGATGTACCACAGTATCACTCTCCTTTATTACCTTATATACAGTGTCCATTATTTATCCATTCTTCTGATAAAAGACATCTTCATTGCTTCAGTTGCTATTATGAATAAGGCTACTATAGGCATTTGCATACAGGATTTTATATGCATATGTGGGCAGATATAACTTTTCATGTGTAGTAGGGTTAAACAAATATGTAAATGGGCTCGGCGCCTATAGCTCAACCGGCTAAGGCGCCAGCCACGTACACCTAAAAAGGTTTTTTCGAATTTCAGGTCAGCCTTTTGGAAAATGTATACATGAATATGTGTCTTTGGGCTCGGTGTCTGTGGCTCAGGTGGCTAAGGC
>NW_003855779.1:0-1811 GCF_000181295.1 Otolemur garnettii | reverse complement strand
AAAAACTAAGAAAATAAAGGACCAGGAAAATGTACAGGGCCACTAGCATAAGGCCAGAGGGCCTGACCCAGAACACCTGCAGGGCTACCCCTGTGGGCGAGGAAGGCACCGAGACTGTCCCTGGGGCTGCTGTCCTTGGCCTGTTCCCATGCGTATTCCACACCCAGGAGTTTGCCTTGGTGAGGAGGCCTTGCAGAACGAAACAGCTTTAACTGTCCCCTGATCAGAGATAGCACTCTGACCCCAGGCTCAGAGGAGGCCATCCATCCCATGAGATAAATCAGGGGTCTTAGGCATGTCTGATTCCTACTCCAGGAAGGCCCCAGCAACATAGAGGTTCACAGCTGTTTCTATCAACCTTGGGTCCTGGAAGTTTGAAGCCAAAGGTCAAGTCTGTGTCCTGGTGAGACTGACATTGTGCCCTGAGGCACCAGCTTTTGGGGATTCCGGGAACTATTCCCTCTCTCCTGCCTCAAGTAAATACTCTTGCTAGAAGGGTATTGCAGTTGCAGTTACCAATATTCACACAGAATGGTGTTTGATGTTTGGGAGAAAATGTTCCATGATCAATAGGAAGGAAAATTCTAGGAAGAGAGAGGAGAAGGTCAGAGCACCTGCGGGTAGAGAGCAGGACCACTGAGGGTGGAAGAGAGCCAGGGCCGACTCACAGTCTGCCTGGGTCCTGCAGCTCTCCCACTGAAAACTCTGCTTTGTGTCCTCTGCCCTGAGCCTAGGACACAGTGGTGTCCCTCCTCCTCTGGAGTCCAAAGCTTGTTAGGAGCCAGCCCTGGCTGCCCCAGAAGCCACGCCTGCTCACGTTGCTTTTGCTTCCCCAGCCACTGCCCTGGCCTCCAAAGTCCCTTCCATGTGGGGTGCCCTTTCTTCACTTCTCCACGTGGCATATTCTAATTTGCATTCTGGTCTCTACTCCAGAGACTTCTGAGAAGCTTTCCCCGATCCTCCATGCAGAACTAATTGTTCCCTCGTCTGAACTCAGAGGATACTTGACTTGCTCTGCCATTTATTCCTGGGTTTGTTTTCATGACTACCTCCTTTCATGAGGGCAGACCTGGTATCTTTTCCAGCTCCTCTTCTGAGTGTTTGTGCTCAGGGCAGACTGGGCACTCAGGCAATAAGTGCCCTTGGCGTGTACATGGGCATCTCCGAGGACACCAGCATGCTGGGCAGACAGGTCCTGTCTGCATATGGGCAGCTGAACCTAGCATTTGGGGCAGAACCCTGGGGCTTGGTCCTATAAGCCAGGCTGGGCAGCCAAACAGGGGCAGCTTTGGGAGCAGAACCAACCCCCTGCTAAGCCTGTGATATTTACCAGACTGACAGTTTCCCAGCCAAAGAAGCCTGGAGACAGGGACTAGCTGGAGAAAGTGGGTCATCTTAACTCTTATTCAAGGCACCAGGGAGAGCCCTGGGGTTTAGCCATGGCAGTGACGGAGACTGATCCTGTCATTTGCTTGCATCCAAATGAAAGGGATTAGTGACTGTACTAATATACTAATTTTCTGTGGAACAAACACAGGGCCAGGAGAGCCAGTGGAGATTTAAAAACTCTGTGTGCATGTGCATACGTGCATGTATGTACATTACATGTGCATGTATCTGTGCATATGTATATCATAAATATAATACACTCATGTGTGCGATGTTCAAATGCAAATATCCTCATACATCTGACAGCTTGGAAAAAAGGCACCAGGGTTAGAGTTTGAATCCCAGCCTTCACTCAGGCCCCCTACCCTCTCTGAGCCTCACTTTTCCTTTTCTGGGATGCAGACATGCTGACTGTCCTCACA
>NW_003855778.1:0-1811 GCF_000181295.1 Otolemur garnettii | reverse complement strand
TCTACCTGGCATTTATAGAACGCTCCACCCAATAACAGCAGAAAACATATTCTTTGCATTCTTGGGCTGCTCACCAAGATAAAGTATCTATTGGACAACAAAGAAGTATCAGTGAATTTATTGGAGGGGGAAAAAAGGATCTCATTGAGATTTGATCTCAGTTTGCAACATACACTGATTATATCTGTATTATGTTAATAGGGTTTCTACATCAATATTGCTACAGTTCAAGTTTGTTGTTCTATTAACTCACTGTATTTCTTCTGGCAAATTCTTTGTAAGAATCTCAATTGTCCCATACATAAACTCATGGTTTTAACCAAGCGATATTTCCTTAAATCTTTTTCCATTAATGTTTACAAAACCAACACCTAGTACGATATTTGGGGTTATAGAAGGACATCTCAAAAAATACTTGTCAAAAAACGTTACATTAGTTAATAAGTAGTTTCTCTGAGGAAAGAGATACTTTGACAACATTCTTCTGCATTTCATCTTTACATTTCTGGCTTTCAAATACGTCATCATTCTAAAAGGAAATAGATTAGGGATTCAAACTTATTTTCCTTACTTAAACATTTGACTTTTCTTAATTTATTATAATTTAGATTTGTGAATGGAGTACAATTTTTAATGATTTGTTTGTTAGAGTAATAGTGTAATGTCATTAGGTAAAGTACAATAATATAAGTATTTGTTAGAGCAGTATAAAAAAATCATGCCATCCTATTTACTATAGAGGATGTCAGTAATGCCTGTGAAATGGAAGGTAACACTAATAAAATTAATGTAAAAACTTCAGATTATCATTTCATTTTATCCTCAGCTATGCATGTATATCTCAAAGTCCATTTTGCTGTTGCAAACATGAATTCCATCAGATGTTTATTTAAAGCATCAATTCCAGTGTACTGATTTTTTAAAGAATCAAGGTATCTCACAATTTTGCAGCTCTTTTTGACCTAATTTTAAGATTAAAAATATTGAATTCAATATTCTTCAAAGTGCATTCTGTAAAACATCATTACATAGGCTATCAGTGCTATAAGGAGAGGAGAGAAAGAAAGAACCCCACCTTTAATTAAGTTTTGAAAATACTGACCTAAATAAATTCGCAGAGCTTCATGGATCTTTTGATATCTTAATGTATAATAGAACAAATGGTGGAGAAAGACCCATTACATAAAGGGCTTCCCAATTTTTCACAAGAAGTATTGGTCTTGCAGTAAAAACACAAACTTGGTGGCTTAAAACAATAAAAACTTAACTTTCTCTCAGTTCTAGTGGCTAGAAGTCCAAAATCAACATATCCTGCGGGCCACAACTTTCTGTAGAACTTTCAGAGGAAGATCTGCTTTTTTGCCTCCTCCGGCTTCCTGTGGCAATTGGTCTTCTTTGGTATGTGGTTACATCTTTCCAGTCCCGCCTCTGTTGTCACAGTGCCTCCTTCTCTCTGGGTATTTGTTGAATCTCCCTCCCTCTCACTCAGTCTCATCTGTCACAGCAACTGGGGCACACATGGATAATGGATGGCAAGCTCTTCCTTCCACAATCCTCAACTTAATCGCGTATTTTATAACTTAAGAATAATTATTCTTTTAGTACATAATGTAACATGTACAGGGTTCAGGGGTTGGCATGTGAGCATATTCCTGTCCGAACCACCGTTTAGCCCACAATATCATGGAACCAGCACATGGAACTTACCTCTTATTCATTTATATATTTGCACAAAATATCTTTTGCCTCATGAGTGTATGCCAGGCACCATTCTAGGTAATAAGACTCAGGAACAAACAAAATTTTAACAG
>NW_003855777.1:0-1811 GCF_000181295.1 Otolemur garnettii | reverse complement strand
TAGGACATTGATGAATTGAAGAGTACTTTTCCAACCCCATCCTTTTATAAATAAAATATTCCTCATTTGGGGTTTGTTTGATGATTTCTTACAACTGGATTCAAGTTGTGCATTCTCAGCCAGAGCTCTACTTAAGGAATATTGCATAATATCTATTGAAAGGATTGGTTCTTGAAGTTTTAGTATGAATTCCTATTGCCTCAGAATCTATTTATTTTATCAAAGATGATAATGCTTTTTTTGACAAGCCCAAAATTTATGTCCGTTAAAAACAACCAGAAGTCCAAGTAGCTTAAACAAGTTTCTGAGTAAACATTTAACAATAGGCAAAGTAAATATCCAGCAAGTGTGATGACCAAAAACTGATAAGGTGTTAGGACAGAAGAGGTGAGTGGAGGGAGAAAGAAACTCCCTTACATGTATCAAGGTCAGTCTGACACCAAATTTAGAAGGATCCTGCTCCAATATGTCAGGAAGTAGATATTTGCAATATAGATGTTGTCAATGTCCAGAAGGGTAAGGTGATGGTTGGTGACTGAAGGGGTACATGTGAGGATAGTCAGGTGAGGAGGAGCAGGGAGGCTTCCTTAAGTATTCCAGGGTAAGCCTGACACTATATCTGAAAGGATGTTTCCCCAAAGTGTTAGCAAGGAGACTCAAAGATTGTAGTTATTTGTAGATTTCCAGGAAGGGTGTCTTGAAAGCCTCAGAATGTTGGATAGTTTACAAAATTTATCTAAATGACAAAAGGCAATGTGTTAGTAAAGTGCGAGATGGGGGAAAGGATGATAGGATCAGTAGATAAATTTCCTATGAGAAAGCGAGAGAGACATTTAGGGAAAGAGGAATATTTCAGAAAATGTGAATTTTTTGTGAATTTCTGAAAATTCAGCAAAAGAACAATACAACAAGATAGTATAGGGAAGAAGAAAAAGTGTGATAGTTTCAAAAAGATAGAAAAAAATATGAAGTGAGAAATATCACTCTTCTCATTGTTTCATTTCATGGAAGAACGTTTAGTCCCTTGTTCTTGTTTTTTTTTTTTTTTGAGAGACGGAGTCTCACTCTGTGTTGAGTGCCATGGCATCTTAGCTCACAGCAACCTCAAATTCCTGCACTCAAAAGATCCTCTTGCCACACCTTCCTGAGTAGCTAGGAGTTCCCAAGTGTCTGGGAATACAGGTGCCCACCACAACACCCAGCTAGTTTTTCTATTTTTAGTAAGGATGGGATTTGGCTCTTGGTCAGGCTGGTCTTCAACTCCTGAGCTCAAGCCATACCCCCACCTCGGCCTCCCAGAGTGCTAGGATTATAGATGTGAGTCATCACTTCTGGCATTGTGATTTTTTCTGAAGTTACCTTCAATATTAGTGGGAGCAATGTAGGCAAAGATAGGAGATGAGTGAGTAGGATGACTCAAGATTAGGAAAAGAATAAAAAACAGAAAAAGATGGGAGTTTCTTTTCCTTAACTGTGAAAAACCAATGGTGGAACATATTTGTGCTTTGTGGGAGACCTTTCCTCAGAGTAAAATAATGAACCGGGACACAAGAATTTCATTACAGGAAGTGCTTGTGAGGTTTATTAGGGACACCTGAGTAATGATGATGCTTCACTTGGGTGTGGAACTCCTACCTTTGCCTATAAGTGCATGCTGTTTTTGGTTTAACTCTTTGTATATCCAGATTTCTGTGACTTTAAGAATATGGTGTTTGATGCGTTCCCTAGTTCATTCTAGTTATGAGATTTCTTCCTGCCTAAATCCTCCATGTCTATCTTATATCCTAACTCACAATCATAGCCTGAGGTTT
>NW_003855776.1:0-1811 GCF_000181295.1 Otolemur garnettii | reverse complement strand
ACCCCCGGGTAGATAACTAGTAAAGGGATTGTGAGATCAAATGGAAGATCTATTTTTAGCTCTTTGAGGATTCTCCATACTTCTTTCCACAAAAGGTACATTAATTTGCAATCCCACCAACAGGGTATAGGTGTTCCTTTCTCTCCACACCCATGTCAGCATTTGCACCATTGGGACTTTGTGATGTGGGTTATTCTTTCTGGGGTTAGGTAATATCTCAGGGTGGTTTTCATTTTTAAGAAGATTCCATTGACAATGTCTTCTAAGTTATCATTGAAATAATTTTTGGAGAGACACATTAAAAAAAACAACAATAAAACCCCTCCACACTGAGCTTTAACTTACCATGAAGATCTACAACTTAACTGTATACCTAAAGATTTAGCCAAAGAGAAAAACAGGGAACTGCAGCCCCCCAGCACTCTTTAGTGAACAACTAATGGGACTCTTCATTCTTTCCCATAGTAAGATTCTATGATTTTATTAAGATTAAAACAGCCAAGAACACATCTTTTAATAGTAGTAAAGGCTGTTATTCCAGAATATGATATAGAAAAAGGGAACTTGATTCTAGTGTGGTATATTGGCTGTCATATGAACATCTTAAACTGGTGTTCCAAGGTCTCAATCCAGCCAGGCGAGTGTGTGAAAAGAGAATGGTCTTTATCGTGGGATGCCAAAAGGAGCTCTTGCACTGAAACATATTTTTCAAGTGTGTTGGGTACCCTAAGCTCATGGCTTCTGTCTGGGATAATTCTGGTGAAAGGATTTCTAAGAATCTTTTCTAAAGTCTCTTTTCTTAGTGCTGTTTGCAAGAGTTGTTCATCTTCCAAGTTAGACAATTTGTTCATCCTTGCAAGTTAGGCAAGATTAGGATAAAATCGCTGGTTTTGTAGGAATTCATCCTTAAATTGGTCAAAGTCAAAAGATGAAGGAGAGAAGCAGAAATAACAAAGTCTAATAACGGACAGCTCCTGCCAAGTCCTTTGGTTGTCAACAAGGATTTGGGTAGTCTCCCCATCAGACTGTTAGGACACCTAATTTACCTAAAAATATTTTCATATGTGTAACCCATTTTCTTTGAGCAATGAACAAAAGATTTCCTTTACGGCAACTCTCCAACTGTCTGGATCACTTTGACAAACAAATGAAAGTTATTCTATCTTTCCTTTTAGAGAAACCATAAACCAATCCTTGAACATGCATCCAAATGGGTTCTTTAAAGCGATATCCTTTGGGACTCAGTTATCTATGCATGTTGATAGTGTTCCATCCAAATATGCTCTACCTAAAATATGTGAGACATTTAGAATCAAATATAAAGATAAAGCTGCTTCTTTCACCAAACTAGGATAACATTCACTTTGGACCAGCTTGATCTTACAAAACTAAAGCCCACCACTAGTTTCTACAAATGTATTCTATATTAACAAAATGTTTAAAAAGAGGTATTTTTGTTTGAGAGAGAGAGAGAAAGAATCTTGCTCTGTTGCTCAGGCTGGAGTGCAGTGACATTATCATAGCTCACTGCAACCTCAAACTCCTGGGCTCAAGTGATCTGCCTCAGGCTTCCAAGTAGATATGACTACAGGTGCCCACCACAACACTCAGCTAATTTTTCATTCATAAAAACAGATGTCAGAGTGTTGCCCAGGCTGGTCTTGAACTCTTGGGTCCAAGCATCTTGGCCCTCCAAAATGCCAAAATTATAGGCATGAGTCACCACTCAGCCTAAAAGGGTTTTGTAATTTCCCCACAGGTAAAGCTCTTGTCTTTGATCTCTATAATTTTATAAGGTTGCTTTTACCAAG
>NW_003855775.1:0-1812 GCF_000181295.1 Otolemur garnettii | reverse complement strand
GTTCACTTTGTAAGCTGACATGAGAGAGCAGCCATTTGTTATCTAGGACAATTGAGAAAAGCATTTTAAAATGAGTGCCCAAGTGACATTAAGCAAACATTTTTTTAAAGGGATGCAACAAAAGGGCATTCAGAGATTGACTGTAGTAGCTGTGAGTATCTGTCGAACCTAGGGAGTGTTTCACATGAATTCAAAAGCCAAAATCGCTAAATGAGAGATAAAGGTATATCTCTTTCCTGTATCATGAGCCTTATTAACACCTATTTTAGTTTTAATTCTTCCCTGTTTTGGGAAGAATTTCAAGTGAGTATTCAATATTGAAAAGAGAGTGTTGAGGACAGCTTTTGGGGAAGGAGAATCTTTCTCTTCTAAGATGGAGTTTTCTTGGAAAATTGTGATGTTTGCTGGGTCTGAATGGGTCCTCTGTGCTGGAACTCAGGGCCTGACTCACTGAAGATTAAAACAAGGTTATTAAACTTGTGTTTTTTAAAACTTAAAAGGAGGCCATTTTTAAGGGCATCTACTGAGTATGACCAAGACGGAGACAAGCTTTTCGGCCGCAGGGAGTAACTGTTATACTTTCTGTGACTAAGCTGCTAATTTGAAAGAGGAAAGTACGTCTGACAAAATTGTTCAAATTGAACAATCTGAAGTAATTTGAAGTCTACTCATCAATCCACAGGTTTTTTAGAGAAGGGGAGGGAGAGAGACGAGAGTAAGCCTGAAAGAAAATGTTTCCCTATCACTGGGACCTTTTCCAATCCAACTGTTTTTAATGCCTAACACTTGCTTATATAAATCCACACACATTCATTGGCAACATGACACTGTAAAATAAACTAGTACAAAATGGTGGGTGTTACAATTTACAAGATAATTTCATTTCCCTTCCAAGGTCTCTATTTTTTGTTTTTTATCCTCTGGAAAGTATGGTTCTAAAACAAATTGTGAGACAGTATGTTCTGATCGTGCAAAACAAAGATAGTTCACGAGAGAAAGAAATTTCTGAAAATGGCTCGTATTTTGCTGTGATGACATTGACGGAGATGCCCTAGCCTTCTGAGGCGGTAGCCTATCTGCCTAGCCTATCACAGCAAATGCATTGTTGTTTTCATGCCCCTCAGGGAAAATACTTAGTGATTTGAGAAGGAATATAACAGGCTAATGTTTGCTTCTATTGCAGTTACCTACTTTCAGTCCTAACAGAGACTGATCCTACCAGGCTGGGATAAACAAAAATAATCCAGGGGGAAATAGATAGTCCATCATTATTTAATCCATTCCCAGCCTGTTTTCAATTCGTGGGTAATGTTGAAAGAGAACATATTCAATCACCCCCACCCACCCTCCCTTTACATAGATCATCTCCAAACTGCAACTGGAGAACTATTGGTCTGGCAGAATTGGAAGAACAAAAGTTTTTCCAGCGACATTCCCCACCACACCCCCAGGTTTCCTGCAGTTGTTGTCCGAGTACAAACCTTCTTCCACACTTTATACAAGTGTTTAGACACTTCGCCAGCAGCCTTGGTTTTCAGAGGGAAAAATAAAAATAGCACTTAATTAAAATGGAGCATGGAACCCAAAAGGTATCATGGTGTGTGAGTGCTAAGAGTGTTCCATTCCCACCCATTGTCTGGAATTCTGCACCTTCATAGAGAGCCTGGTAATGGGTACAATAAAGGGCTGAATCAAGACTTGGGTATCCCCCAAGTTATTTGACGGTAAGACTGGAGTTTTACTCTTCCTTTCATAAGCCAAAAAAAGGAAAAAAATACTTCAAGCGATTTTGAATATATACAGCCATGCCAC
>NW_003855774.1:0-1812 GCF_000181295.1 Otolemur garnettii | reverse complement strand
TGCTTTTGCTTTTGGTGTTCCCAGCTGCTTTTGGTGTTGACTGCAAAGGGCTAATACTTGCACCCTCCTTCCCCAGGGCATTACCCTTGGCTAACAGGAGCCAATTTGCTCAGAGATGTCTGAGATACTGGGAGGTTATACACCCCACATCCCCGAGGCAGCCCACAGCCAGAGTGACTTATGTAATAGAACAGTCCTGCCTTCTTCCCTTGTGGTGGGACTTCTGTGATAAAAATTTATGCTCCAAATTTCCCTGTGATGTGAAGTTGAACCTGAACTCTGGAAACCACATCTCTGTCTGGGGCGTTTTATTATCCTCACCTCTTCTCTCATTCCCTACAGATTTCTCCTGTGAACCCTCTCTTTCAACAAATCACTTTCACAAGAAACCCTGTCTTGGGCTGTGCTTTCCAGTGTCTGACCCAAGACACTAGAAATACTCAACCTAATTAGTGCTGTCAATATTCTCATGACTAGAACCAGCTTAGAGCTATATTCACAGAAAAAAAAAAAAAAAAACCTTTGCAAGGTTATTCCTGCATGAGTTGGCTATGCATAAAATGAGCAAGCAAACAGAAAAGTAAATTATAAAAGCTTAAAACAATATCCCCAACCCTGGGGCTCCGCATTGAACCACAGAATATTGATGCATATTGCATCAACAGACTATTTCGAGTCACTCTCATAGGTAAAGTAATATTGTGGTGTTCACTTCCCATATGATAATTATGTTGAAATTGTCAGTGGACTTGGAAAGGTAGATAATAGAATTAGATATCTTTTTATATTATGAGCAATGCTGATCTCTCAGGTCACTGGGATTGGAACTCTAAGAAATGCCTTGAGTTTTTTAAAGGAAAAAATGGAGCATATGTTCTTGCCACATTAGCTTTGTTAAAGTCATAATCACAATACACCAAGCTCTGGATACCACATTCTGTGGGACTTATAGGCAATCTGGTGTCCAAAGAAAAAGAATTAATGTTTTGGGGCATGTGCTGTGGACATGCATGACACGAAGATGTTGGAAGTGTTAAGGCCACATCCTGAATACCTCCTATTACGACTAATTAGTACCTAGAAGCTATATCATGCACTTGTACACCAAAAATACTTATTGAGTTCTGAGTCATCTAAATTAATTGCTGTGAATACAAATTTTCTTGTTAAGTAGACATTGAAAATTTCCCCCTTAAGTCTATATTTCACTAATTATTTGATTATTAGAAAATAACTTATTTAAATCATATTTTTCTGATGTTTAGACAAATGCTAGAATCTCAGAAAATATTTTGGTTACTATAAGGAAATGGAGTTATTTCCCAATGAAAGATTTACTATATTGATAAAATATGGAGGAAACCCCCATACAGTTACGGGAAAAACAACTCTTGATTCACACAGAAAAAAAAATCCCAGTCTACCCCAGAAGTATGTGCAAATTTTATTTGTCAATTAAAACAAATTTAAAAAGCTAGAATAAGTCATAAAAGTAACTTAAAAACAAACACACAGGTTCAGCAGATTCCAAAAGAACTGAGGATCCCAGTTCAATGCTGTGTTTGCTGGTGTTAGAGCAACTGTGTATCACTGCAACATTCCCCATCATCCTGAGATCTGCCTTCATAGGTATAACCCAAGAGCTCATAATCCCAAGTTCTACTCAGAGAAGCAACATCTAAACCCCAGGAATGGGTTTGCCAACTATAGCAAGTTTTTACAGAGTCTGTATTTAGCCATGGGAAAGAATCCGCATCGCTTCAAGCAGCTGGCACAGAGGGAATGTAAAATAAGATTGTGAGATTTTTTTTT
>NW_003855773.1:0-1812 GCF_000181295.1 Otolemur garnettii | reverse complement strand
AAAAAAAAAAAAAAGACTTTATTCCCTTTCTTACTGAAGGCTCCATTAGCCTGTAACAACCTGAGCTGTCACTTGCTACCTCCTTCTAACATAAAGAAACCCCTGCTGATGCCACAAAACTCCACGTTCCTTGAAGTCAAGGAGCATCTTACATGAATAAGAAATGGCTCTGCAGACCTCTCCCTCCTGTGCTGAGCTCTACAGTGCAGGGTCAGCAAATGCATGACACATATCCTCCTCTCTTCTGCGCCCAAGGTAGACATCACTAATTGATTGCAGCATTCTTTCCAGTTAAATCCAGTCAAAGCCTCTGAGTCCTCATCATCAGCACTCTTGGGAGCCACTGCCAATTTATCAGAATTCACAGACTTGATAAGACCTATTTTTTGCCCTGCACTTGATGGTTAAAAGCTAAGGCTTTGGAATTAGACCAACCTGAATTCAAATCCTCACCTTACCACTCACTTGCTATGTGTTGTAAGGTTATCTAAGCACCTGCAATCTTGGTTTCCCCACTCTAAAGTTACCTCTCATTCTTCAGAGGTCTAAATTTAGACATTTCTTCCTCTGGAAACTTCTATTTACCTAAGACTGAATGTAGATGCTTCATCTTGTCTCTGAAAGTACCCTGAGCTCGAATGGTTAATGGTTCCTTTTCTTCTAATTTCCCTCCATTGGAGGGTGAGCTCCAAAAGGGATTTTCTCTGTTCACTATTATATTTTCAGAGCCCAGCAAAGGACTTGGTATAGTAAATAATCTAAAAAAAAAAAGAAGAAGAAGAAAGAAAGAACATGAACACATAAATATCACTTAAAACAGTGCTAGGGCTATGATAAATGTGCAATAAACATTAGTTATTTTCATATTTATCACTATGTTTCATAATTTCTACCTCAGTGAAGAAAGTCTGCTGTGGAGCTAATTTTACATACGTATGGTTTAACTCGGGATTGCTATTGCTCTTAAGCTGCCAATGGTGGCAAAGGTACATATATGTACTCTCTGCATCCAGAGAGAGCTATATTCCTCGAGACAGTCATATTTCTCTTTCTCAGCCCTGTAAACCTAACACCAGGGCTTATATGGAAGAGGCCTATTGAATGATGCTTGGGGCCACACTCACTACCTTTGCTAACATTGGTGCTCACCAACTCAACCTTTGCTAATACCAGACCTATATGAGGAACTCTGTTGGGTTACTGGGGCCCTCTCATCCTCTTTTAAGTACCTATGGCCAAAGTAGGTCTCTCCTGGCAGTGATCCTCAAACTTGAGTGTGCTGGGCATCAGAATTCTCTTGAGAGTTTGTTAAAACACACTTACGGGGGTCCTACCCCCAGAGTTTCTGATTCAGTAGGTCTGGGTACAGCTTGAGAATTTGCACTTCTAACCTGTTCCCATATGATGTTCATGCTGCTTGTTCCAGACCATTCTTGGAGAACCACTGACAATAAGAGAAACATGCTACTGAGAGAAGAAACCACATGTTGTAGCTGGTGGGTCCCAGACTGGCGATGATCTACATATGAATCCCGTAAGGTGTATGCAGAGCCAGTTCTCATTAAAGTCACAGAAATTTATGCATAAGTATCAGCTGTAGGACCTTGCTGAAGAAATGACAACTTAAGGCTTCTAAATTGTGCTGATGGAGGTTGCAATTTTTCCTCTTTCTCAGTTGACAACTAGTGAAATGACTTGATACTTTAATATCTCACAGTTAATATCATACTTTTGCAGGGTACTTTATTTTTTACCAGAGTGCTTTCATCCATATTATCACATTTGCTTCTTTTAATAACTACTTTAGGAAAG
>NW_003855772.1:0-1813 GCF_000181295.1 Otolemur garnettii | reverse complement strand
AATTGCAAACTCCTGGGCTGAAGTGAGCCTCCTGCCTCTGCCTCTTGAGTAGCTGGGGCAACAGGCACTTGTCACCATGCCCAGTTAATTTTAAAATTATTTTTGGAGAGAGGAGGCTTCACCATGTTGCCCAGGCTGGTCTTGAACTCCTGGCCTCAAGTAATCCTCCTACCTCAATCTCCCAAAGTTCTGGGATTATAGGCATGAGCCACTGAAGCAGGTCTGAAACTTATATCCATGTGTGAATTTATCACAGAAACTTAAAACTGTATATATTCAAAACCAAGTTGGTTAATTTCCCCTCACATTCCATTTCTTCTCCTATGTTCTCCATCTCAGGATAATTGGCTAAACCATTACCTTTCTCTTACGCCTAATGGCCTTCAACTTTGACTTAAATGTAAACGTGATAACTGGAGGCTGGTTGGTACTGGGGAAGCCCTGTGGTGACTATGAGGCAAAGTCTAGGATTACTGCAGAGACTCCAGCCCTGAATAAGTCAACGCCAACTGCAGTTTACCTCTAGTCCTCTTATTGTGCAAGGAAAATAACCCATATTTGTTTAAACTGCTTTATCATTTATCCGTAGGACACTTATCATTAGGACAAGTTTATCATTACTTACAGGTAATACATACCTAACTGCTACATCCAAAGAATAGCTTTCCCATCCAATCAGTTCCTCTAAATGGAACTAGAGAATTGAAATCACAATAACTGAAGATTTACTCTGTGTCAGGAACTTGATATCTAGTTTTGTATTTATCCTCAAAGCAAACATGCCGGGAAGTTATTAGCACCTCTCTTTTACTGGTAATTAACTAAGTGTTTGATCCTAAATGGTAGAGTCAAGATTTGAACTTCATCTGCCTGAATTCAGAGAACCTATTCTTAAGTGTTGCTATCCTGCCTCCAGATTTTGCTGATGAAAGATACGTTGAAAGAAAATGAGAGAATCTGGATCTGTTAATACTTTCTTTATCTGTGCAATAAAACCTTTATGTTATCCTGTCATGAAAGGTGCACCATCTGTACATACACTCACTAAATTTACCAAAGTCAGTCCAATTTCATGATCTTTATCTTGAAATTTGTTGAAGATATCTATTCCCTGTGTTCTGTTCACCAGCGTGCTCAAAGCCAGTAACTCTTCGTAGCAAAGAAAATCTTCTATTATGACCTGAATGAAGTATAAAGCCTGCACTGAGCCAGCAGTATCAGTTGATTCATCCAACACAATTATATAATGTGTATTTTCCTGTTGAAATATTGCATGAAGTTGTTCTGTTAAGCCGAAGGTTAATTCTCATTGTCGATCAGTTGTGATTCTCCTTACAAAAGACAGTTGTTTGTACTTTGAAACATTATCTGAGTCGAAGCATCCTACAACTTGGACAAAGCGTTCTTTCACAATTTCTGCATCACTGAGTGGCTTCCCTTTTTCCTGAGGATAGAGAAGCTACTTTATAAGTTGCTTCAGTGGCATTATTTCCAGGTCTTATTGCTGCTTGAAAGAATTGTCTTTGCTTTTCATCTTTCAATTTCTGCAATACAACGTTTGCCTGTCCCTCTAATTTGAAATATTTGTGGTCCTTCTGAGGGTTATAATGCTGATGAGCATTGAATTTCTTTAATGTTGAGAGTTCAGTATCACGTCTCATCTTGAGCAGAAACAAGATAATATTGCAATTCCCAATTCTCATTTAGAAATCTGTTTTATTCCTCCAGTATTCTCTTGGTCTTCTTTGATATGATGGGCTATTAAGCAGACACAATTAAAAACTACTGTCAGAGGCAGCACCTGTGGCTCAAG
>NW_003855771.1:0-1813 GCF_000181295.1 Otolemur garnettii | reverse complement strand
TTGGAGGTTGCTGTGAGCTGTAATGCCACGGCACTCTACCCAGGGGGACAGCTTGAGGCTCTGTCTCAAAAAAAAAAAAAAAAAAGCTGCCTTATGAGCCTTATGGACACTGAAGTCATTAAGACCCCTGAAAACGAATGTAACAAATTTTAATGATGGGAAGCATTTAAATAAGACATAGGTCATATTACAGTTTCACTACGATTAGTGTCGAGAACGTAGTGAAATTTCAAACATTAAGAAACTGCATGTGACTTTTTTTAAACAACCTGGATGGAGCTTATTTTTCTGCATGTAATTATTTAAAGAAAAAAGAAACTCAGCTGTTAATACTAGTTATTCCTGTCATAATAAAGAACTTCTTTAATGACAATTATGTACACTAGGGGCATCGGCTCACGCCTGTGATCCTAGCACTCTGGAAAGCTGAGGCGAAAGGATCTGCTGAACTCAGGAGTTTGAGACCAATTTGAGCCAAGAGTGTGATCCCCACCCCCGTCTCTACCAAGTATGTACCTATAGTCCCAGCTACTTGGGAGGTTGACGCAGGAAGATCACTTGAGCCCAGGAGTTTGAAAATTTTAAGCTCCCTACAACTTTAATCAAATGGATGAAGTATATTTCATTTTGTTTAACACCTAAGTATTGACAAGATATGGGAAATGATGCTCCCGTGCACAGAAGTGTAACTGGTGTTTTTTTTTGTTTTTTTTTTTGAGACAGTCTCACTATGTTGCCCGTAGTAGAGTGCCATGGCATCATAGCTCAGCAAGCTAAGACTCTTGGGCTCAAGCAATTCTCTTGCTTCAGCCTCCCAAGTAGCTGGGACTACAGGTGTCCACCACAACACCCCGCTATTTTTAGAGATAGGGTCTCACTCTAGTTCAGGCTGGTTTTGAATTTGTAAGCTCAGGCAATCCACCTGTCTTAGTCTCCCAGAGTGCTGGGATTATAGCTGTGAGCCACTGCACCTGGCCTATAAATGGTGATTTTTTTTTTTTGGAGACAGAGCCTCAAGCTATCACCTGGGTAGAGTGCCGTGGCATCACAGCTCACAGCAACCTCCAACTCCTGGGCTCAAGGGAGTCTCCTGCCTCTGCCTCCCAAGTAGCTGGCACTAAAAAAAAAAAAAAAAGACAGGCTGTACCATTACTTCCGGGTCTTGAGTGACATCTTTATATCCTGATGGATCCAATACCATCCCACAGGGGTCTGTGTACAAACCATGAATGTGAAGAACTCCGTATCTGATGTGGCCTCTCGCCCACTGAAGGACCTGTCAAAAATCAAGCCCAAGATGAAAAATCCTCACATTACTAATATTTCAAACACTTTAAAAAATATTTAAATTTATGATTTTTCAAATGTACCTTGGAAAGAAGAGATGTTTCAATGTATAATTATACTTTTAATATATAAGAGAAGCCAATGAGGCTTGGCACCCCATACCCCAGTGGTTAGGGCCCCAGCCAGATACACTGGAGCTGGTGGGTTCAAACTCCGCCCAGGCCTGCTTAAAAAAAAATGACAACTACAACAAAAAAATAGCCAGGCGTTGTGGCAAGCACCTGTAGTCCCAGCTATTCGAGAGGCTGAGGCAAAACAATCGCTTAAGCCCAAGAGCTGGAGATTGCTGTGAGCTGTGACACAACAGCACTCTACCAAGGGGTACAAAGTGAGACTCAGTTTCAAAAAAACAAGAGAGAGAAGCCAGTGACTCTGCTTTCCTGAACGTGTTACTGAAGAAATTGTTAAAAAGCTGCCTTATGGCTCGGCGCCTATAGCTCAACCGGCTAAGGCGCCAGCCACGTAC
>NW_003855770.1:0-1815 GCF_000181295.1 Otolemur garnettii | reverse complement strand
GGCTCCCCGAGCTTCTATCTCACACGTCACTGACGGGAAGGCTTGCGTCATCCAAGTCCACTGGGTCACCATCTTTTTCCTGAGGGCCATTTTTACTTTGAGGTTTTAGCAGAGCTTGTTCAGTCACTTTGGAAGCTGGTTCTCTTGGAGAGACAGTCTGGACCTTGAAGTTCCCTGGCTTGACCTTGGCAAGAGATTCGTAAAATCCTCGCTTCTCCATGGTAAAGCTTGAGACCAAAGAGCTGCTGTGAGTGGCTGTGGAATGTGAGGCGGCGGCTGCGCTGGAAGGACGGAAAGCGTGCCTGGACTCTGAATGCTCAGAAGGGGCTGACCGGCCCGGTCCCCGCTGTGCCACAATGGCGCCCGAGACGGCTTTAATCCAACTGTGCATCTCCTCAGGGCTATCAGCCTGCACATAGAAAGTTCGAGACGTTGTTACAATTTCAAAAAGGTTGTCCCTCATCATTATGTCACTTTGCTTACATTCCTGGACTTTATGAACCTCTTTAAGTGGTATTACACGGAGAGGTTCCTTTTCCAGTTCGGATTTGAAGTAGCCTATTGTGTTTTCATCCAATTGAAAATATCTTCTCTTCCAGTTTTTCATCACTGCTCCTTGCTTTACACAGTATCCAGCTTTGATAACTGCACTATCTGGAGGTGGTTTAGGAGTAAAGTAAGGGAGGTGGCTTTGCGACCGTTTCAAATTGTTTCTGTCAATACTTTCACCACATTCGTTTACTTCTTCTTTCCGAGTTGGAGTAATGATGGGTACACCTCCAACAATATCAGTTCTGTAAGATACCTGCTTCTTCCCACAATCACCTTGGCGACTTAGGTTATCAGAATTAGGTTGTGAGTCTGACTGCTTTGGTACTGTAATTTTTATAGCTTTGTTCAGCACATTTACCCATTCTACAAGGTCCTGCTGATCGTTGGCTTGTAGGAAGTACTTCCTCATTCCTGCATTCATAACAAAACAGAACTCAGCCTTTGGCCTTAGCTTAGTAGCATCGCTAACCTTTGAAATGTAGGTAAGCTTAATGGCTCCAACACGTGATGATCCAGAAGGTAGGTTCTGTGGATTATCCATGTACCACACAAAACTGTCTTCTCTGGTATCCAGTATGAAGTACCTTCGAAGAAATTTCCCACTGTTTTCATTTTCTTCAATGTCTAGGAAACCACAAATGCGATTCTGACGATCCACATAAGGCATTTCTGGGCTTGAACATTACACGCGCCCTCGGCCCGGAGCACCCGCGCCGCCGCGACCCCAGCTCCCACAGCCACCGAGCTGCCCTGAGCGGCAACCATGACGGCCGCTTGCGCACTGCGCCTATGAGTTACTAATATTAACTGACATATGAAGAATGGTTCACTAAGTCACAGTATCCAATGATGGCCCACCATTTGCTAAGTACGGCTCTAGGTACAAAAGAGACTAGAATGAACAAGGAAGACCCACCCACCTCCAAGTCTAGTAAGAAAGATGCATATTAAACTCTAGCTCTTAGCCAAATGGCTAAGAAGTGACGAGATACCAAATACACAATTACAAAACTAGTTAAAAAGATAATTTTGATGAACTCCATAAAGGGGAAGTAAGCAGTGTAATGAGCACATGTTACAATCACTTCTGTTGTCTCAGTTGAGTGTGTTTTTACCTGAGAGCCTCCAAGGTAGGGTGAGAATAAATGAGAGAAAATCAGTTATTCCAGTCAAGGGACCCAGAAGGTTTAGATATAAGACTTTGACTTACTTGGGTCCCCTCCAGGCAGAGGCTGAGATAAGGACTTGGGTACAGACAGGTTA
>NW_003855769.1:0-1815 GCF_000181295.1 Otolemur garnettii | reverse complement strand
ACACTGAGGGCAGATCTTCCCCTCCTTTTCCACTCAAACTCACTTTTAACCTCCCCTGGAAACACCTTCACAGACATACTCCAAAATGATACTTTACAACATAATAATCACACTCATTTTTCAAGAATACAATATGTCCACAGATTCAGGAACCTTGCCAGACTTAATAGAAAGGACCATATTTGTCAATGAACAGAAATTTAAGTAGTGGCATTAAATTTAAGCACAGTGGAAGTCAGAAGCATAGGACCAAGAAAGTCAGCTAAGCCAAATCAGCACCCTCAACAAAGCAAAGGCTAATACCGGCAATCATTGACAACCAAAGACCAGCTGTACACAACCATTGCTTTAAATAATTCTTTATCCTTTTGAATACTTTTCTTTGGGTTGCCAACCTTGCTAAGTAAGTTAGTATAAAGAAATGGTGATAATAGATAAAACACTCCAGTCCTTAAAACACAGAACTGACTGGTTACTGATTAACCATATTCCCCATTTATTGGGACGTTACTATGTATCAGACATTGCACTGTTTATGTTCTCATTCTTACTAACCCTCACAACAATTTTAGGAGATGAATATTGTCACACTTAAGGAATGGAAAGACTAGACACCGTGCAGAAGGCTTGTTGAAATTTAAGCCCAATTTAACTCAGAAGCCCATTCTCTCTGCCTCTAAATTATGGAATTGTTCACAAACTGCATAATATTCTTCTTTTTTTTTTTTTTTTTTTTGGAGATAGAGTCTCACTCTGTTGCCCTGGGTAGTGCCGTGGCATCATAGCTCACAGCAACCTAAACTCTTGGGCTCAAGAGATCTTCTTGCCTCAGCCTTCCAAGTAGCTTGGACTACAGGCTTGTGCTACCATACCTGGCTGAGTTTTTCTATTTTTTGGTAGAGATGGGGGTCTCCTTCTTGCTCAGGCTAGTCTCAAATTCCTAAGGTCAGGTGATCCATCGCCTTGGCCTCCCAAAGTGCTAGGATTACAGGCATGAGCCACCATGCCCAGCCTATCCAAAAATTGATCAAATTCTTTCAGTCTAAGGCAGCACCTGTGGCTCAAAGGAGTAGGGTGCTGGCCCCATATACCGGAGGTGGCAGGTTCAAACCCAGCCCAGGCCAAAAACTGCAAAAAAAGAAAAAAAAAACTTTCAGTCTAGTATTAGTGTTAGGTACAGTTTATGGAATAAAAATTATTTGAAAATTGATAATCTACATGGAGCTCTTATTTTATAACTTTTTAATAATTGGAATGTTCAACTAACCAGAACAATCACTACTTTAACCAATCAATTTCAACATTAGAGCTAGTAACACCATAGTTCTCTGTGTATTGAGCCTACAAAGTGTTATTCATGAGCACTCATATAATCACACCATAATGAATTCTCTGGAATTGACATTTTCCCCTGAAGTCAAATTCAATTACAATATACAAGTTGCATGAATGCCTAACGCATGTTTCCAGGTGTGAAGATGAGAGTGTGATGATACCCTGTTTCTCAGAAATTGAATTAATGAGTGAAGAGAGAAGGAAAGGAGAGACATGCTGTTTATACGTTTACCATTAATATTTTGTTTTCCCAGCTTTAGCTTTGAACATAAAACAGGTTTGTTTTTTAAAAACAATTGGGAGATTTCATTGTTATTTGCTGTAACATGGTGCAGACATTTAAAAGCTATTCATTCTTAGATTGATCTATTAACTGATTAATCATTTAATCAACCAATCAAACATGTATAGATGCTATCATATACAAGATCATCTCTGATGGATAAAGACTGAGGATCAAGCATTTTGTTCTCTAGCAGT
>NW_003855768.1:0-1815 GCF_000181295.1 Otolemur garnettii | reverse complement strand
TACTCAGACTCTTGGTCAATGGTTTTTCCTTAGCAATAATGAGTATGAGAAGGAAGTGCCCAGCTTCTCAGCTTTCATGACCACATGGAGAAGTCACCCGTCAACACAGATTTACAGCAATGGAACTACTTACCACAAATATTACAGGCTTCAAGGACACTCAGCTAAGAGCTTGAAACACTTAAATTGCTTTAAGACTTGCTAATATATTTCAGTTTTACTTATATAAAAAGATAAATAGCCAGAGTTCTGCTAGAAAAGGAAAATTATTTTGGTAATACTTCTGATTTTACTCCTGACTTTTCTTATAAACTTTAAAGTTATTTTTGTCTGTGAATCACTGTTTCCAATACCAACAAATGATGACGGTAATTCTGCCCATGTGGGGACACAGCAGAAAACAGGGCTGCATTCTATTCCCTACCTTAGAGCACTACAAATGCCAAGAGATTTATGTTTTACAGCCTTAGCCACTCAGATGCTTATCAGCATTTTTATGGTAAATGCTCATATTAACATAACAGGCATAAGAAAAGGATTAAGCTGTGACACCAACAGAAAATATGAAATGACCCCTGCCCACAAGAGGTATTTAAGGTAGAGGACAGGAGAAAACATGGGGTGCGACTTATGAACCACCTTCCATTCCCGCTACTCCTCACCTAATCCAGCCCTTTATTATCTCTTGCCTGGATAACTGCAATGATCTCCCAACTGCCTTCCTATCTACTATAATTAATATAAATAATTTTCCTGCCATACACAGCCTCAATCAAAATGCTTTGTTTTGGATTACATTGCATCCCTGTTTAAAAGCATTCAACAGCATAAGAAACAATGAATACAATTCAAAGTCAGTAAAAAAGTGGAGGAACCCATGTCTTGTCCTCTGCCCACCTCTCTCTCTGGCCTCTTCCCTGTTATCCCCGTACCTTGCCATTTTAGTGTGTGATCCAACCCTACTGATCTATTCACCATTACGCAGCACACCTAGCTCTGTTTCATACCCCAGTACCTTTTTTCAAACTTTTTCAAAATTTCAGGTTAATTTGTGGGTACCCACGATTAGGTTACGTTATTGGCCTTTGTAAGGTCAAGTCCAAAGTCTGAGTTGTAGTTGAGTCCTTCATCCAGGAAGTACACTACAGACCCCTCCTTATTGCCTAGAGTGCTTTCTTTTCTGATCCCACCTGCCCTTACCCCAATCTGCACAGGTGGAAGAGGCCATCCCTGCTTTGTGTTGCCCTCTGTGTGCCCTCCGTGGACTTCATCACACCTCCTATAACAGGGAGGAGATACCTTTCTGCTCCTATCTGTCTCTCTGTAGCACACTACAATGAGGCAGAGGCCACATCTTTTTTTTTGTATCTCTCAGAACTATCTTCGAGGACATTAAAACATTGCTAAAAATAGAAAACCCACTCATGAAACAATTGCAAATACCAAGTAACAGAGTACAGGAAGTGCTGCGGCGTGTGTATCTTGTCTGAGCACAGTGGAAGTCCCACAGTGTGGTGGAGAGAGCGGTAATATCAGACAGACCTGAACTCACATCCCGACTCTTTCACCTCCTAGCTGTGTGAGAGGACTCACCTTAGTTCATTTCCCAACAGCACCTGCTTCACAGAGTAGCTGTGTAAAAATTAAACAGGTAATCCTCGCAGCAGTAGCTAAGAAAATGTCCACTCTTGTCCCTTTTCCCTGAGAAGGGAGGGTGACTATATGTGCTAAACTACTCAAGTATAACTTCTCAAAGGAGATGAGACTTGAGCTTGACCTTGAATAGCAAGAAGGATTTGGACAGATAGATCTTGA
>NW_003855767.1:0-1816 GCF_000181295.1 Otolemur garnettii | reverse complement strand
AAATTCTCAGAAAATCCCAGAGGAGTTACAGTCCGACTGAGATCACTGTGAGGCAGTCTGGTAGAGTGCAGGCATTTGTAAACTCACACGTAGCAGCAGAACCTTCCTTCTTTTAAAGGAAGTCTGATGTTGAAGCTGCTCTGATTTAGGTCAGAATGGGGAGGGGTGGAAATGGGCCTCACTGGCAGATCATCTTGGCCTCAGCAGTTCCCAAGACTCAGGATTCACACTGGGGCCTACTGCTGTCTAGCTGTGTGACCAGCAGCCTCTTGGCATGATGTGGGTTTCCTGTGGAGGATTAGCACCTTCTTACCTCTGCCTGCATGGGGCAATGACAGGCATGGGAAGGGCTCCACAATGGTACCACCTGCCATCATTATTCTTATTTTCTCTTTATTTAGTTACTTATTCTTGAGACAGGGTTTTGCTCTGTGGCCCAGGCTGGAGTACAGTAACCCAATCATAGTTCACTGCAGCCTCAAACTTCTAGACTCAAGTGATCCTCCTGCTTCAGCCTCCCTAGTAACTAGGACTGCAGGTGGGCACCACCACACCCAGCTATTTTTAATTTTTTTGTAGAGACAGGGTGTCACTGTGTTGCCCAGGCTGGTTTCAAACTTTTAGCCTCACATCATCCTCCCACTTCAGCCTCCCAAAGTGCTGGGATTATAGGCGTAAACCACTGCACCTGACCTCTCTCTATCATTTTACTGTTCCCCAAAACTGTGATCAGTTATTCCACCCCTCAGTGTATCCTGTCTGTATTCTCAGCTCTCCAGTCTCCTTTCTCTTCCTCATATGGGAAGTCAAAGGGCAGAAGAAGAGTGGCCGCTGGAGGTGTTTGTAAAAGACAGTGGGAGATCGAGGTGATGGACATGGAAGGACTGGAATGAAGTCATTGTAAAAAGGAGGGGGGTTAAGAAAGCAAAAAAGGAGCAAAAGCTCAAGTTCAGCAAACTCATTTGCTTCAAGAAATGGGAATCATGGCTCAGCGCCCATAGCACAGTGGTTATGCTGCCAACCACATACAATGAGGCTGGCAGGTTCAAACCCAACCCGGGCCAGCTAAACAACAATGACAACTGCATCCAAAAAATAGCCGCGCATTGTGGCAGGTGCCTGTAGTCCCAGCTACTTGGGAGGCTGAGGCAAGAGAATTGCTTGAGCCCAAGAGTTTTAGGTTGCTGTGAGCTGTGATGCCACAGCACTCTACTGAGGGTGACAAAAGTGAGACTCTGTCTCAAAAGAAAAAAAAAATAGTAACTGCTTTTAGCCTGTTAGACCTACCATACTTAATAACCGTAAGGTATTCAGGCATGAGACCGATTGTTCAAGTCAGATGGTTCTTCTCCTACCCACCCCAGTGACACAGTGAGGATCTGCTACTTTCCCTGTTTCCCCTCTCTGATGTCCTCACTGTAGCAGCCTGTCAGGGAAACAAGAAAATAAAACCCAAACTCTGGGGAATGGTTATGTGAGTAACTGACGGTTTTTCCAAAACCCTCTTTTGCTTCATACTGTGTTTCTAAAATGTCTCTTAAGTTAGAGAAGATCTCTTTGTCAAAAAGGCCATGTTCAAGAAGACAATGAGGAACTAATCACTGGTACCTGGGAGGCCTTGAAAAAATCAGAATAATAGAAGAAGCACCTCACACTTAGAACCCAGCCCCCTGCACTCCCCTCCGAGCCCAGAACTGTCCCCACTGCAGGTGGAAGGTGCATTCCTGACTTTCCAGAACCCGCCACCCAAGCTTCGGTGTTCTGTTTGTTAAGTTAAATATGGGATACAGCTCATTTGCTTTCTTAATCAAATTCT
>NW_003855766.1:0-1816 GCF_000181295.1 Otolemur garnettii | reverse complement strand
AAAAAAAAAAGAAAAGGAAAGAAATATAGGCCAGGTGACAAAACTATTTTTAAATACAGACATATAAATTCTGATTATAAAATAATACAGGCTCACTGCAGTAAATTTGGTATTTCTTTTAAATTTTGGTTTTCTTGCTTATGAGAGCCCAGGAGAGGCTGGCTGGAACCTGCTGCCCCTGGTGTGTGGGGCCGGCATGCCAACCAGTGAGGTACGGCCACTGGCTTCATTGCAGAAAATTTGGAAAAACAGAAAGCATAAGTAAGAAATAAGCTTATTCATATTTTAACACTTAAACATAACAATAATATTTTGATATATATCCAATGTTGATATATGTTTTGCATAATGGGAATTTAAGTAAATATGCATTTGTATAATTTGTGTTTCCTAATTAAGAATAAATTTATAAACATGAATTTATTCAAGGAATTTGAGCATTCCTAAGAAATACCATACCTATATATTTTTAAAAGATAAAACAAAACCAGTAAAAATAACCGTCAAAAATAATCTTCCAAAATTGTCAGCTCACTCCCTGTATTATTTTATTTCTACTAAAATATAATCATATAATTATTATTGCCTCTGTCTTGCAGTAGAAAACTGAATCATGGAGTGATTTAGCAACTTGCCCACGATCACATTGCTGGTAAGAGATGGTGTCAGGATGTGTATGAGGGTAGCTGGGCTCAGGTTCTGGCAAACTTTAGGTAGGAATAATTATAATATGTCTAAAGTAGAAGCAGTATTGTTGGAGAATGGGCAATGCATAATGATTCCTTTGTTTCATTTTGTAAATAAATGTACATTATCATCATTGACTATTCAGCAAATGAAAAATTTAATGAATTTATTCATGATAAACTGACCCTGTTGTCTTGACATAATGTACTGCATCGCTTACATAAAGTAAAAAAAAAAAAAAATGATGCAGGTTAGCAGGATTTCATAAAATAGAATAGCCAGAAATGGGGGATATGTGATAATGTAGAATGTGGCTAAACAGAAGTTAATAAGGAAGATCCAATCGGCCAATAACGAATGATAAAAGCCAGATGGACAAGACTGGGCAGAGACAGCCTCTGGACAACAGGATGTTGGGCAGAGCGGTGAACAGGAGGCCTGCTCCCCAGAAGCTGCTCTCCAACCTCGGTCCCTACCCTCTGCTGCCCAGCTCTCAGGGCCACACGTCTTACAGTGAAGAGGACTGCACTGCCTCCCAGTCTCACAAACTACTGTATAGTGTCCCCTTCAGTCCTAAGTATTATTATATGATATTATTATAAATGAAAATGTTCTGAACTAGAAGATTGAAACTTCACATTTCTAGCCTAGTTCATTTTACCAAGAAAAAGTCACCAAGTCACATAACCATACATTCTCCAGATTCAGTTTTCTCATGTAAAAATGAAAATTATCAAACTTATTTTTCCTGCTTTATTAGGATAAGAGTATGCAGTTATAAAACTGTAAAGTCCTGGATAAATCTTAATTTAGAGGAGAAACCATAGCATGTGGGAAAGGACATGTGGGCACTGACACAGTCTGGGCCGGAACCTGGGCCCTGCAGCGTGACTGCTGGCCTCTGAAGGGGCTGGAGGCCTCTGTGTGTGGCTCATCAATAAAAGAAAAACATAATAGCTCTTTTAAGGTTTGAGAATTAAATAGGACAGTGCAGGTACCAGGCCTGCAGCAATTTTTATTTTTATTTTTTTTTATTTATTTATTTTTGAGACAGAGTCTCACTTTGTCACCCTTGGTAGAGTGCCGTGGCACTCTCAACCTCAAACAGCAACCTCAAACTCCTGGGGTT
>NW_003855765.1:0-1816 GCF_000181295.1 Otolemur garnettii | reverse complement strand
ACCTACCCCAACAACAAATTCAGCAGTTGTATAAATTCACTAGCCACCCCCACCCCCTCACCCATAGGACTGTGCAGACCTTAGGGACAGAGAGGGTTTCTTACTTATTTTTGTTATTTAACATTCTGTACCCATTAACAATTCCTCTCCTCTGCACACACTTGGTACTAGAAAATTGTTTATTGAATTTTGCTCATGAATCCAGCTGTCAAATTCCATCAGATTAGCCTCATTTTCTGAGCAACCAACAGAGATTCTGATGCCCTTGGTTTTTTTTCAGGAACCACCAGAATCTTCACCTCTAAGTATTCCACAGACCTGACCTCCAACAGTTCTATGGCCTCAACCACTGAGAGTTTTACAGTCTCAGCCACAGGGAATTCTACAACTTCAACCACAGAGATTTCTAAGACCTCAACCGCCAAGAGTCCTACGACCTCGACAACCAAGAGTCTTGCGACCTCAACCACCCAGAGTTTTACCAACTCAACAGCCAAGAGTCCTACAACCTCAACTGCCAAGAGTCCTACAACCTTGACAGCCAAGAGTCCTGCGACCTCAACCGCTCAGAGTTTTACAAACTCAACAGCCAAGAGTCCTACAACCTCAACCACCAAGAGTCCTACCACCTCGACAGCCAAGAGACCAACAACCTCAACCGCCAAAAGTCCTACGACCTTGACAGCCAAGAGTCCTACAACCTTGACAGCCAAGAGTCCTACAACCCCAACAGTCGAAAGTCCTATTACCTCAACAGCCAAGAGTCCTGCAACCTCAACCGCCCAGAGTTTTACAAACTCGACAGCCAAGAGTCCTACAACCTCAACCACCAAGAGTCCTATGACCTCGACAGCCAAGAGACCAACAACCTCAACCACCAAGAGTCCTATGAACTTGATAGCCAAGAGTCCAAAAACATCAACCACCAAGAGTCCTACGACCTCGACAGCCAAGAGTCCTGCGACCTCAACCGCCCAGAATTTTACGAACTCAACAGCCAAGAGTCCAACAACCTCAACCGCCAAGAGTCCTACAACCTCGACAACCAAGAGTCTTGCAACCTCAACCACCCAGAGTTTTACAAACTCGACAGCCAAGAGTCCTACAACCTCAACCACCAAGAGTCCTATGACCTCGACAGCCAAGAGTCCTGTGACCTCAACTGCCCAGAGTTTTACGAAATCGACAGCCAAGAGTCCTACAACCTCAATCACCAAGAGTCCTACGACCTCGACAGCCAAGAGTCCTGCGACCTCAACCGCCCAGAATTTTACGAACTCAACAGCCAAGAGTCCTACAACCTCAACCACCAAGAGTCCTACGACCTCGACAGCCAAGAGACCAACAACAGTCCTACGACCTCGACAGCCAAGAGACCAACAACCTCAACCACCAAGAGTCCTACAACCTTGACAGCCAAGAGTCCAACAACCTCAACCGCTAGGAGTCCTATGACCTCAACAGCCAAGAGTCCTGCGACCTCAACCGCCCGCCCAGAGTTCTACGAACTCGACAGCCAAGAGTCCAAAAACCTCAAGCACCAAGAGTCCTACGACCTTGACAGCCAAAAGTCCTACAACCCCAACAGTCGAAAGTCCTATGACCTCAACAGCCAAGAGTCCTGCAACCTCAACCGCCCAGAGTCCTATGACCTTCAATTTCAAGATGTCTACAGCCTCATCCTCTAAGATTTACACAACCTCGACCTCCCAGACTTCTACAACCCATAATTCACACAGCTTTGCCAACAGAGTTTTCAACAGTCCACTCACAGAAGCTGTTTCTATCCTGTTTGCTCTTCTCACCAGCAAACTTC
>NW_003855764.1:0-1817 GCF_000181295.1 Otolemur garnettii | reverse complement strand
GCTTGAAATCCTAGCACTTTGGGAGTCCAAGGCAGGAGGATTGCTTGAGTTCAGGAGTTCAAGACCAGCTTGGGCAAGAATGAGACCTCATCTCTCCTAAGAGTAAAGAATTAGCTGGGCATCATGGTGAGCACCTGTAGCTCCAGCTACTTAGGAGGCTGGAGCAGGAGGGTTGCTTGAGCCTGGGATTTGAGGTTGCTGTGAGCTAGACTAACAGAGTGAGATTCTGTTTAAAAAAAAAAAAAAACAAAATGCTAATTTCCTTCTGAAGTGCTTTCTGTTTTTTCTACAGGTTCATATATTCATAATCTTTATAATAGTAATATAATTGTGATTTTTTTTGAATGTGTGTGTGAGCGAATTGCTCTGGCCCTGTTTTCTGAAAAAGCATTTGCCTTCTACTAGCTCTGGGTCTCCTTATGGAATTTTTGTAATACTAAACTGATTTTCCTTATAACTTGGAAGTTGGTAAGTAGTCTTAGTTTATAGCCCATCCCCCAAATTCCTTTCTACACAACATGACTTCCATATTGTGTCTTCTTTAAATCTAGACCATGTTGTTTTTCCTATTTTTAGGCCTAACAAAATTTCTGATTGCACATATGGACAGAAATGTATTTAACCAAGCTTTTCTGTTGATCATTTGGAGGTTTTCTGGTTTGTTTTGATAATAAACAAAAGAGAATGTACTCGATGTCATATTTCCACAACAGAGTCCTACAGATGAGCTACTGTAACTGTCTGAGATATTTCCATCACACAGGTGACAGAATTTAAAAGCCATTATAACCCATTATCATCTCAAGCAAGAGGAGGATTGAAAACTTATACCCCCGGGAGAAGGGTGGCAGATTTCCAGGCTATTTTCTACTGGTCAGGATACTCAATAATCGTTTGTCACTTGACCCTGACAACAGTGCTGTGAAGAAGGGGAGACAGAGACGGCTGCTCTATCTTTGAGAAAGGGTTTCTGAAACGTCACATCTGTGGGCCAAGTCATACCTCTTCTGCCTTTTCATTTAGGATTTCTAGCTCCCAGGTTGGTTTCGTTTTATTTTTTTTTCAATTTTGATTTTTTTTTAACTATAAAATGCTACAGGAACTTATTTATGATAACATTAATAGTAACGGGAGTAACGGGTAATTTCTACTGGACTTTTATTACCATATCATAATACATGTAAAGTGCTTCATTCTCGATGCTGTAGACCGACAATTTCACTCAATCTTCACAACCACATATGGTTGAAATTATTTTACAATCATCCTCATTTCACTGAGGGGGCAGCTGAGAAAGATTACCAAGTTGACCAAGGTCTCAAGGTTGGTGAGTAAAAGAGATGCAATTTGAAATTTAAGAGCCCAAGCTGTCAACCACTGTGATGTATGTGCAAATATTTACTGATAAACATAATTAGAGCAAACGAAAGTCAGGCTGGAACCTAACTGTGTGATATTACTGTCTTGTTAAATCCCAGTCAGCTCGTTGCCCTTTTTTTCTCCCTATAATTCTCCTCTGAACATCCACACACTACAGGAATGTTATTCAAGAATATTACCGTCCAAAGGATGATGCCTTTATCATCAGAATGAAGGAATCATCCTATCACCCTGGTGATCCTTTTTTCAACCCACAAGTCCATTTGGGCCAAGCCTCCTTCAGTCTCAACTGTCTTTAGCTATAAATAATAAATCAGTTTCTCCTCTGGATCTTATTTATTCTTTTTCAAAATATCATTTACTGTTTTCTTTCGATTGCAAAAGTAGTCCACATTTACTGCAAAAAATAGGAAAAACAAAAAAGGGTGGGAAATAAA
>NW_003855763.1:0-1818 GCF_000181295.1 Otolemur garnettii | reverse complement strand
GCAGCCGTCATTGTTGTTTGGCGGGTCCGGGCTGGGGATTCGAACCCACCACCTTAGGTGTACGTGGCTGGAGCCTTAGCCGGTTGAGCTATAGGTGCCGAGCCTTGTTGTTGTTTTTTCGAGATAGAGTCTCTCTCACTGTGTTGCCCTGAGTAACTCACAGCAACCTCAAACTCTTGGGCTTAAGCAATTCTCTTGCCTAAACCTCCCAAGCAGCTCTGGGACCACAGGCACCTGCCACAATGCCCAGCTACTTTTTTTTTGTTGTCATTGTAGTTGTCATTTTTTGACAGGCCTGGGCCAGTTTTGAACTCCCAGCCTCAGTGTATGTGGCTGGTGCCCTAGCCGCTGAGCTATGGGCACCAAGCCCCCAATCTCTTCTAATAAACATACAATGCGTGTATAGTTGAGAATGCTTACATTGCCAATAGCAAAGAATCTGAGATTAAAAAAATGGACAGTAACACAATTTTGTTTTATTTACATATTTATCACTTAGCTTATTCTGCAAACATTGAACAAATTCATTTACTAGATACTTACCAAGAGCCTATTATATACCAGGCATTGTACAAGGTGCTGGGAATACAAAGATGAAAAAAGACACAACTTTTCCCCACAAGAGCTATAGAGGGAATCGAGCCAGGTGCAAGCAAGGACAGACAGTAAACCGTCTCCTACTTACTAACAAGGACAGAAGGCGAGTGCTAGCAACTGTCAGGTACCATTACAGGTCAAAGATGAAGAGAAAGGGACCAAAGGGCACTGTGGACTGGGCTGTGATGTAGCACTATGGCTGGGTAGGAATGTGAGCGGGTTAGGTTTTTCCAGACTAGCAATCTGACAGGTGGAAGCTGTTGTGAAGTGTGGAAACATCACAGGAAGGGAGGAGGTTGGAAAAAAGACTTTCCCTTCAAATATCCAATGTACTCCATACTAATATGAAATCAATATATAGGCTGGGCATCCATAGCTCACTGATTAGGGTCCTGGCCACCTGCCTGGGCCTCCCAGAGTGCTAGGATTATAGGTGTGAGCCACCGTACCCAGTCTCTTTTTTTTTTTTTTGTGACACAGTCTTAGTCACCCTTGGTAGAGTGCCATGGCATCGTAGTTCACAGCAACCTCAAACTCTTGGGCTCAAGAGATTCTTTTGCCTCAACCTCCCAACTAACTGGGAGACAGAGTCTCACTTTGTCACCTTTAGTAGAGTGCTATGGCAATCATAGCTTACAGCAGCCTCTAGGCATGTACCACAACTCCCATCTAGTTTTTTCTGTTTTTAGTAAAAATGGGTTGTCACTCTTGCTCAGGCTGGTGTCGAACTTGTGAGCTCAAGCAATCCACCCACCTTGGCCTCCCAGATTGCTGGGATTACAGGCATGAGCCACTGTACCTAGCCCCAATCTCGTTTTTTGTGTTTTGGTTTTTTGTTGTTGTTGAGGCAGAGTCTTACTATTCCATTCTCAGTAGAGTGCCATAGCTCACAGCAACCTTCAACTCCTGGGCTTAGGCGATTCTCTTGCCTCAGCCTACCAAGTAGCTGGTACTATAGGCGCCCACCACAACGCCCAGCTATTTTTTGTTGCAGTTTGGCCAGGGCCAGGCTCAATCCCACCACCCTCGGTATATGGGGCCAGTGCCCTACCAACTGAGCCACAGGTACTATCCTGCCCAGCTATATTTTAAGAGATGGAGTCTCACTTTTGCTCAGGCTGGTCTCAACCTGTGAGCTCAGGGTAATCCACCTGCCTGGGCCTCCCAGAGTGCTAGGATTATAGGTGTGAGCCACCGTACCCAGTCTCTTTTTTTTTTTTT
>NW_003855762.1:0-1818 GCF_000181295.1 Otolemur garnettii | reverse complement strand
CTTAGAAATTCAAACAATCCCTAATGAATATTACAAGAAATTTTATTCTCAGAAATATGAAAATCTGAAGGAAATTGACCAATATGTGGAAGCATGCCACCTTCCGAGACTTAGCCAGAAGGAAGTGGAAATGTTGAACAGGCCTATATCAAGTTCTGAAATAGCATCCACCATACAAAATCTCCCTAAAAAGAAAAGCCCAGACCAGATGGCTTCACTTCAAAACTTACCAAACCTTTAAAGAGGAACTAGTACCTATACTACTTAACCTTTTCCAAAATATAGAAAAAGACAGAATACTACCCAACACATTCTATGAAGCAAACATCACCTCGATCCCCAAACCAGGAAAAAAACCAACAAAGAAAGAAAATTATAGACCAATATCACTAATGAATATTGATGTGAAAATATTGAACAATAGCCTAACAAACAGAATCCAGCAACACATCAAACAAATTATACACCATGACCAAGTGGGTTTTATCCCAGGATCTTCAAGGATGGTTCAACATACAAAAATCTATAAACATAATTCATCACATAAACAAATTAAAAAACAAAGGCCATATGATTCTCTCAACTGATGCAAAAAAGCTTTTGATAATATCCAGCATCCCTTCATGATCAGAACACTTAAGAAAATTGGCATAGAAGGGACATTTCTCAAAATGATAGAGGCCATCTACAGCAAATCCACAGCCAATATCGTACTGAATGGAGTTAAATTGAAATTATTTCCACTCAGATCAGGAACCAGGCAAGGTTGCCCATTGTCTGCATTGCTTTTTAACAATGTAATGGAAGTTTTAGCCATCACAATTAGGGAAGAAAAGGCAATCAAGGGTATCCATACATGATCAGAAGAGATTAAACTTTCACTCTTCACAGATGACATGATTGTATACCTGGAAAATACTAGGGATTCTACTACAAAACTCTTAGAATTGATCAAGGAATACAGCAGCATCTCAGGTAACAAAATCAACACTCATGATTTGGTAGCCTTTATATATACCAACAACAGTCAAGCTGAAAAAATAGTCAAGAACTCTATTCTGTTCGCAGTAGTGCCAAAGAAGATGAAATATCTGGGAGTTTCAGATAACAAAGGATGTGAAAGACCTTTATAAAGAGAACTATGAAACTCTAAGAAAAGAAATAGCTGATGATGTTAACAAATGGAAAAACATACCATGCTCATGGCTGGGAAGAATTAACATTATTAAAATGTCCATACTTCCCAAAGCAATATATAATTTTAATGCAATCCCTATTAAAGTTTCATGGTCTTACTTTAAAGATCTTGAAAAAATAATACTTCATTTTATATGGAATCAAAAAAAACCTCAAATAGCCAAGACATTACTCAGAAATACAAACAAAGCAGGAGGAATCACTCTACCAGACATCAGACCATACTATAAATCCACAGAGATCAAAACAGCATGGTATTGGCACAAAAACAGAGAGGTAGATGTATGGAACAGAATAGAGAACCAAGAGATGAACCCAGTTACTTACTGTTATATGATCTTTGACAAGCCAATTAAAAACATTGAGTGGGGGAAAAGATTCCCTATTTAACAAATGGTGCTGGGCAAACTGGCTGGTGACCTGCAGAAGACTGAAACTGGAGCCACAACTTTCACTACTAAGATTGACTCTCAGCTCTGCACCTGTGGCTCAAGTGGCCAAGGCGCCAGCCACATATACCTAAGGTGGTGGGTTCAAATCCAACCCGGGCCCACCAAACAACAATGATGGCTGAAACCAAAAAAAAATAGCCAGGCGTTGTGGCGGGCACCTGTGGTCCCA
>NW_003855761.1:0-1818 GCF_000181295.1 Otolemur garnettii | reverse complement strand
GCCCAGGAGTTGGAGGTTGCTGTGAGCTGTAATGCTACGGCACTCTACCCAGGGGGACAGCTTGAGGCTCTGTCTCAAAAAAAAAAAAAAAAAAATCAATATTACTGCGGCATAATTAATATACCATACAATTCAGCCTCCTTTTTCTTTTCTTTTTTTTTTTTTGAGACAGGGTCTTGCCAGGCTAGAGTGCTATGGCATCATCATAGGTCACTACAACCTCAAACTCCTGGGTTCAAGTGATCTTTTTTTTTTGAGACAGAGCCTCAAGCTGTCACCCTGGGTAGAGTGCCATGGCATCACAGCTCACAGCAATCTCCAACTCCTGGGCTCAAGCAATTCTCCTGCCTCTGCCTCCGTAGTAGCTGGATTACAGGCACCTGCCATAACGCCTGGCTATTTTATGGTTGTAACCATCATTGTTGTTTGGTGGGCCTGGGCTGGATTTGAACCTGCCAGCACAGGTGTTTGTAGCTGGCGCCTTAGCCGCTTGAGCCACAGGTGCCAAGCCCATCACCACTCTTATAAGTTCTGAACATTTTTATCACTCCAAGAAGAAACCCCAGAGTCTATAAAATTTGGATTCAATCAAAAGGCCACACTTAAGGATGCAGAAAGCCACATGTGGCCCCAAGGCCACAGTTTCCCCACGCCTGTCCCAGACCCAATAGCAGTCACTCCCCATTTTCTCTCCTTCAGCCACTGGTAACCACTGATTCTTTGCCATCTCTATGGATTTGCTTGTTCTGGACATTTCGTAGAAATGAAATTACACGAGGGTGCCTATTGCTCATTGGTTAGGGCGCCAGCCACATGCTCCAGGGCTGGTGGGTTTGAACCCAGCCTGGGCCTGCTAAAAAAAAAAAAAAAAAAATAGCCAGACGTTGTGGCAGGCACCTGTAGTCCCAGCTACCAGGGAGGCTGAGGCAAGAGAATCACCTAAGCCCAAGAGTTTGAGATTGCTGTGAGCTGTGTGATGCCATGGCACTCTAGCGAGGGTGACAAAGTGAGACTCTGTCTCAATTAACAAAAAAAAGGAAGAAACAGAATCCTACAATATGGAACCTTTATGACTGGCTTCTTTCTCTTCGCATAATAGTTTCAGGGATCATCTATGTTATAAGGATCTTCTTCCTTATTATGGATGTATAATGTTCCATTATCTGTATGTACTGTAATTTTTTTATCCATCCATTTCCTAATGGACATCTACTTTTCAGCCACTGTGAATAATGTTGCTGTGAACAGTCATGTTCAAGTCTCTATGAGGATACATATTTTTCTTTCTCCTGGATGTATAGCTAGTATTGGAATTGTTGGGTTATGTGACTCCTCAAAAGGTTACTGCCAGACTGACCTCCCAGCAGCAGAACCGTTTTACCTTCCTGCTGGCAACATAGGAAGCTTCTGACTTCTCTATCTTCCCCAACACATTATTCTCCCTTTTAAATTATAGCCACCAACTGGGTGTGAAGGAAGACCCTTGGTGGCTTTGATTTGCATTTCTCTCATGACAATGATGTTGAGTATCTTTTCAGGTGCTTACTGGCATCTGTCTAACCTCTTTGGAGAAATGTCTGTTCAGATCCTTTGCCCATTGTTTGGGTAATGGTCTGGCACCACACCTTGTCAGATGTATGGTTTACAAATACTTTCTCCTACTCTGTGGCTTGTCTTTTCACTTTCTCACTGTGCCCTTTGTTGCACAAAAGTGTTTTATTTCTTTTTTTTTTTTTTGAGACGGAGCCTCAAGCTATCCCCGTGGGTAGAGTGCCATGGCATCACACTCACAGCAACCTCCAACTCCTGGGCTCAAGC
>NW_003855760.1:0-1818 GCF_000181295.1 Otolemur garnettii | reverse complement strand
GCTTGAGCCCAGGAGTTGGAGGTTGCTGTGAGTGTGATGCCATGGCACTCTACCCACGGGGATAGCTTGAGGCTCCGTCTCAAAAAAAAAAAAAAGAAATAAAACACTTTTGTGCAACAAAGGGCACAGTGAGAAAGTGAAAAGACAAGCCACAGAGTAGGAGAAAGTATTTGTAAACCATACATCTGACAAGGTGTGGTGCCAGACCATTACCCAAACAATGGGCAAAGGATCTGAACAGACATTTCTCCAAAGAGGTTAGACAGATGCCAGTAAGCACCTGAAAAGATACTCAACATCATTGTCATGAGAGAAATGCAAATCAAAGCCACCAAGGGTCTTCCTTCACACCCAGTTGGTGGCTATAATTTAAAAGGGAGAATAATGTGTTGGGGAAGATAGAGAAGTCAGAAGCTTCCTATGTTGCCAGCAGGAAGGTAAAACGGTTCTGCTGCTGGGAGGTCAGTCTGGCAGTAACCTTTTGAGGAGTCACATAACCCAACAATTCCAATACTAGCTATACATCCAGGAGAAAGAAAAATATGTATCCTCATAGAGACTTGAACATGACTGTTCACAGCAACATTATTCACAGTGGCTGAAAAGTAGATGTCCATTAGGAAATGGATGGATAAAAAAATTACAGTACATACAGATAATGGAACATTATACATCCATAATAAGGAAGAAGATCCTTATAACATAGATGATCCCTGAAACTATTATGCGAAGAGAAAGAAGCCAGTCATAAAGGTTCCATATTGTAGGATTCTGTTTCTTCCTTTTTTTTGTTAATTGAGACAGAGTCTCACTTTGTCACCCTCGCTAGAGTGCCATGGCATCACACAGCTCACAGCAATCTCAAACTCTTGGGCTTAGGTGATTCTCTTGCCTCAGCCTCCCTGGTAGCTGGGACTACAGGTGCCTGCCACAACGTCTGGCTATTTTTTTTTTTTTTTTTTTAGCAGGCCCAGGCTGGGTTCAAACCCACCAGCCCTGGAGCATGTGGCTGGCGCCCTAACCAATGAGCAATAGGCACCCTCGTGTAATTTCATTTCTACGAAATGTCCAGAACAAGCAAATCCATAGAGATGGCAAAGAATCAGTGGTTACCAGTGGCTGAAGGAGAGAAAATGGGGAGTGACTGCTATTGGGTCTGGGACAGGCGTGGGGAAACTGTGGCCTTGGGGCCACATGTGGCTTTCTGCATCCTTAAGTGTGGCCTTTTGATTGAATCCAAATTTTATAGACTCTGGGGTTTCTTCTTGGAGTGATAAAAATGTTCAGAACTTATAAGAGTGGTGATGGGCTTGGCACCTGTGGCTCAAGCGGCTAAGGCGCCAGCTACAAACACCTGTGCTGGCAGGTTCAAATCCAGCCCAGGCCCACCAAACAACAATGATGGTTACAACCATAAAATAGCCAGGCGTTATGGCAGGTGCCTGTAATCCAGCTACTACGGAGGCAGAGGCAGGAGAATTGCTTGAGCCCAGGAGTTGGAGATTGCTGTGAGCTGTGATGCCATGGCACTCTACCCAGGGTGACAGCTTGAGGCTCTGTCTCAAAAAAAAAAGATCACTTGAACCCAGGAGTTTGAGGTTGTAGTGACCTATGATGATGCCATAGCACTCTAGCCTGGCAAGACCCTGTCTCAAAAAAAAAAAAAGAAAAGAAAAAGGAGGCTGAATTGTATGGTATATTAATTATGCCGCAGTAATATTGATTTTTTTTTTTTTTTTTTTGAGACAGAGCCTCAAGCTGTCCCCCTGGGTAGAGTGCCGTAGCATTACAGCTCACAGCAACCTCCAACTCCTGGGC
>NW_003855759.1:0-1818 GCF_000181295.1 Otolemur garnettii | reverse complement strand
AAAAAAAAAAAAAGAGACTGGGTACGGTGGCTCACACCTATAATCCTAGCACTCTGGGAGGCCCAGGCAGGTGGATTACCCTGAGCTCACAGGTTGAGACCAGCCTGAGCAAAAGTGAGACTCCATCTCTTAAAATATAGCTGGGCAGGATAGTACCTGTGGCTCAGTTGGTAGGGCACTGGCCCCATATACCGAGGGTGGTGGGATTGAGCCTGGCCCTGGCCAAACTGCAACAAAAAATAGCTGGGCGTTGTGGTGGGCGCCTATAGTACCAGCTACTTGGTAGGCTGAGGCAAGAGAATCGCCTAAGCCCAGGAGTTGAAGGTTGCTGTGAGCTATGGCACTCTACTGAGAATGGAATAGTAAGACTCTGCCTCAACAACAACAAAAAACCAAAACACAAAAAACGAGATTGGGGCTAGGTACAGTGGCTCATGCCTGTAATCCCAGCAATCTGGGAGGCCAAGGTGGGTGGATTGCTTGAGCTCACAAGTTCGACACCAGCCTGAGCAAGAGTGACAACCCATTTTTACTAAAAACAGAAAAAACTAGATGGGAGTTGTGGTACATGCCTAGAGGCTGCTGTAAGCTATGATTGCCATAGCACTCTACTAAAGGTGACAAAGTGAGACTCTGTCTCCCAGTTAGTTGGGAGGTTGAGGCAAAAGAATCTCTTGAGCCCAAGAGTTTGAGGTTGCTGTGAACTACGATGCCATGGCACTCTACCAAGGGTGACTAAGACTGTGTCACAAAAAAAAAAAAAAGAGACTGGGTACGGTGGCTCACACCTATAATCCTAGCACTCTGGGAGGCCCAGGCAGGTGGCCAGGACCCTAATCAGTGAGCTATGGATGCCCAGCCTATATATTGATTTCATATTAGTATGGAGTACATTGGATATTTGAAGGGAAAGTCTTTTTTCCAACCTCCTCCCTTCCTGTGATGTTTCCACACTTCACAACAGCTTCCACCTGTCAGATTGCTAGTCTGGAAAAACCTAACCCGCTCACATTCCTACCCAGCCATAGTGCTACATCACAGCCCAGTCCACAGTGCCCTTTGGTCCCTTTCTCTTCATCTTTGACCTGTAATGGTACCTGACAGTTGCTAGCACTCGCCTTCTGTCCTTGTTAGTAAGTAGGAGACGGTTTACTGTCTGTCCTTGCTTGCACCTGGCTCGATTCCCTCTATAGCTCTTGTGGGGAAAAGTTGTGTCTTTTTTCATCTTTGTATTCCCAGCACCTTGTACAATGCCTGGTATATAATAGGCTCTTGGTAAGTATCTAGTAAATGAATTTGTTCAATGTTTGCAGAATAAGCTAAGTGATAAATATGTAAATAAAACAAAATTGTGTTACTGTCCATTTTTTTAATCTCAGATTCTTTGCTATTGGCAATGTAAGCATTCTCAACTATACACGCATTGTATGTTTATTAGAAGAGATTGGGGGCTTGGTGCCCATAGCTCAGCGGCTAGGGCACCAGCCACATACACTGAGGCTGGGAGTTCAAAACTGGCCCAGGCCTGTCAAAAAATGACAACTACAATGACAACAAAAAAAAAGTAGCTGGGCATTGTGGCAGGTGCCTGTGGTCCCAGAGCTGCTTGGGAGGTTTAGGCAAGAGAATTGCTTAAGCCCAAGAGTTTGAGGTTGCTGTGAGTTACTCAGGGCAACACAGTGAGAGAGACTCTATCTCGAAAAAACAACAACAAGGCTCGGCACCTATAGCTCAACCGGCTAAGGCTCCAGCCACGTACACCTAAGGTGGTGGGTTCGAATCCCCAGCCCGGACCCGCCAAACAACAATGACGGCTGC
>NW_003855758.1:0-1819 GCF_000181295.1 Otolemur garnettii | reverse complement strand
GGACTTGCTAGCCCTCAAAATTACATGAGCCAATTCATTAAAATAAATTAATCAATGTCTCTCTCTCTCATATCCTATATCTCATATATATATAATATATACAAATATATATGATCATATATATACAAATATATATAATTTTTAATATAATAGGTTCTTTCTCTCTGGAGAACCCTAATACAATTACAGTCTTAAAATTCTTGAAATTATATAGTCATAGTTTTCTGTATCCTGAATGAAATCAAAGAGTAAAATGATTTGCCAAGTGAATTATACAACAGGAACAGAAAGGAGAAAGGCATTCCATACCTTTATAGTACAGCCATAGTGCTGAAAAGGACAGTCTTGTTCGGCTTCAGGACATACAGCCAGGTGTTCATCCACCTACAAAATGGACAGTCTCAAGCTACAGAAGTTCATCCCTGATTCTCCAAACTGCCTGGTGTAACTGCAGCAAGCAGGGAGCCAAGGGTGGCTTGGGAAGAAGGGAGGGACCAGGGGAAGGAGCAATGCCTGGTGAGGAAGAGCTAGGATGGAAACTTGGAAGAGTTTGCAGAGAAAGGAGAAGAGAAGACAGAGACACAGTTATCATGCGTATAATTTTGGCCTTGAGCTATTGCCAATGGGATTTTACTAAACACACGCCACAGTGATTACTAAAACTTTATCTGACATAAAATCTGCAGAGAGCATTAATTACACTTACCTCAGTTCTTGGAATAATCTGCAAACACTTGTTGGGACAAGATACTGGGTACTCAGGACACAAGTTTTCTTCGTGATTCTGAAACAGAGAAAGTAAAATAGACCGTTCTCTCTTATGGGTTCATAGTGACGACACATGGGTCTCTGGGGAGATACGTCTTGTAGGGGTGTCCAATCTGTGGCCTTTGGGCTGCATGTAGATTACTTCAGGATTGTTTTGCTTATCCGTAGTGTCAGATATTACTAAGGTTATGCACGGACCTCTTTATCCTCATCAGCTTTCATTAGTGTTTGTGTATTTAATGGGAGGCCCAAGACAACTCTTTTCTTCCAATGTGTGACAGAGAAGAAAAAAGGTTGGACACCCTTGCAAGGAAGTTATAGCCTAGTTCTAAAAAGGATTAAAGATGTCTACTTTCTGGGTATGAACAAATGCAATTAAAAAATTGAATTTTCCAATTATTCTGAAAGAAGGTCAGAAAGCACAGGACTCAAAGAAGGCAGAGTGGGGGGTTACCAGCAGGGCTCCTCTGGCACATGAAAAAGGTGCCATGCTCGGCTGTCACGCCTGCATCCCGTCTCTCCCAGGTGGAGGCAATGGAGTCAGAATTTGAAATAAAATATTGTGATAATTAATCATAGGTATCAATCTGGCTAGGTTATGGTGTCCAGTTGTTTGGTCAAAACTAGCCTAGATATTGCTGATAAGGTATAGAAGTGATTAACAATCAGTAGACTTTGAGTAAAAGCAGATTAGTGTCCATAATGTGAGTGGGCCTCATCCATGCAGTTGAAGAACTTACGAGTAAAAACTAAGGTTTCCTAAGGAAGAAACACTTCTTAAGACTGTCACACAGAAATTCCAGCCTGAGTTTCCAGATGTTGGCCTACCCCACAGATTCTGGACTTGCTAGCCCTCAAAATTACATGAGCCAATTCATTAAAATAAATTAATCAATGTCTCTCTCTCTCATATCCTATATCTCATATATCTGAGCACTGATTTCCTATATATACAAGGGAGTATGTGACTGTGGGTTAAGTGCGGTTATTATCATCTCTTAACTATTCCCATGTAAACCTATCTCTGGCAGCTTATCTCCAGATGAGTTTT
>NW_003855757.1:0-1819 GCF_000181295.1 Otolemur garnettii | reverse complement strand
AAGACCATCCCTCATAATGACAGATACATACCCTTTCGAGCTATTTTTTAATCATTCTACTGAATTCTAACCTTTAGTCTTCGAAAGTATAATATGCTGTGTGAGCTTACACTGGTTTTCTTTGTAACTGATCAAGACAACCCTAAGATTCTACTTCGTATGAATAAAAGTTTAGTCTTTGCTGTAGGCTCCAGACCTCCCTTTTCTTAGAGCGTTCGCTTTAGAATATTTGTGATTATAAATTCTTTTTCAGCCCTTAGAAGATTTATTCTTCCCCCAGTCTCCTGCCAGTTTTACAACTCATGATTCTTTTCTAAAGGACATGGTTGCTATCCTTTTGAATGTAATCACGAAGAAATAGAGCGGCCCCTCCCTCCCAGACTCTGTGGGGTAGTAGGGGTCCAATTGTGATAATTACCACTGAGCAAACTTAGATGCCCTTGTCATATTGACCATATCCTTTCCATCCTAACCTCCTCCAGTCACATCTACTAGCTTATCCAGTGCTTAAAATCTCTCCCACCTTTTGTTCTCACAGACTTGATATTAATCTCTTTCCTATATTGCTACAGTTTTAAATAAAGACTTCTTTCCTTATGGATTTGACCTCTCCAGTGCATTTTTTGACATAAGCTACCAACACATTAGTAAATATAGAAGTTATATTATTTCTATAGATACCTATAACTTTTGTGTCACCTTTAACATTTTAAGAAATACATTTGAAGACTATGACTCTCAAACTAAATAATTATTGAAAAAGAAGAAATTCTTAGAAAAGAACAAGCTTTGACTTTTCAATTTTTATTGCTGTCATAAATCTACTCTTCCTCCATACAGAAGTATTATTTAATCAATGACCCCATAGTCTTCTTAGCTATCCAGGATTAAAACGTGAACTTGAATTATTTTCAAAATTTATTGCACTATACACAAGACAAGTCATATGATGTTTTACGTCATTCTACTTTAAACATAAATGTATGAAAAACATTTATCACTCATTAGCCACAAAGACATAGAATACATCTAAATCATTTCTAAGAGAATCTATTATAATAACTTGGGTAAGTAAGCATTTAATACTTTTAGACATATAGTTAATTTCATTCTCTTCAGAGTTAAGGCCAATTTCTCCTAGAAATAAAATACCTAAATGGGCTTGGTGCCTGTATCTCAGTGGTTAGGGCACTGGCCACATGCACTGAGGCTTGGGGGCTCGAACCCAGTTAATGAAGAAACAAGGAAATTTAGAAATTATTTTGATACAAATAAAAATGTAAATACAATACACCAAAATCTATGGGATACAGAAAAGCAGTTACAAGAGGGAAGTTTATAACATAAATGTCTGTAAAACTATCCCAACAACCTTGCACCTCAAAGAATTATAAAAGCAAGAACACCCACACCCAAATTTAGTAGAAGAGAAGAAACAAAAAGCTAAGAGGAGAAATAAATGAAAGACTAAAAAATGTAACACACACAAAAAAATTAAAGATAACTAAAATCAACAAATCTTTTAGATAGACCAAAAAGCTATGAAAGTAAGCAAATCAAAACCATTATGAGACATCATCTAACTCCAAGGAGAATGGCTCATATCAAAGAATCCCAAATCTGTAGATGCTGGTAAAGATATGGAGTAAAGGAACATTTGTTCACAGTTTGTGGGACTATAAACTAGTACAACCTCAATGGAAAGTAGCATGGTATTTCCAAGAACTAAAAGCAGACCTATCTTTCAATCTTGTCATCCCACTACTAGGCATTTACTCAAAGAGGAGAAAAAGACTTCATCAAAATGACACTTGCATGC
>NW_003855756.1:0-1820 GCF_000181295.1 Otolemur garnettii | reverse complement strand
TGCCAATCAAATTAGATTATGCGTGTCAAGCCCTTAAAAGAGTGCCTGGCACATGATAAATTCTCACTAAACATCTGTTGTTGTTGTTGTTGTTGTTAATCTCCGCCAACAATCCTTACCCATGGTACCCAGGACCACAGCTATCACCAGTATTATCAAGCACAGGATTCCCAAAGTCACGGCGATGAGACGCCAAGGAGGAGAGGCAGCACGTGTCCCTAAGGAGCCAGGAGCAGAAATTGCATAAAGAGGATGATGGATTGTGAGGCACTTTAATTCAATAGTTCCTCAAAATCCGGCCAGTTCTAAAAGAAATTGTTAACCCTGGGGCCTAGATGACTTAGTCATCAAGGATTAATCTGATCTTTCTCCACCTATAGGGTACCTCTTCTTCAGTTGCTGGAACTGTAATTTTGGCACCTTGCTTTGACATCTGTACTCTACTAATCTCAGCTTCACATTGATGTCTATAGGTTTTGACACTGCTAGGATTTCTGAAGTCTTACTCATTCTTAGTGTAAACATCTGAAGGCAGGGGAAATAGCACAGATTACTAAGGATAATTTTCCCTTTTTATTTATTTGTCAAATGACCCATGGAAAATTATTTCTTCTGTTTTTTTTAAATTTCTCTTTGGAAAATTGGGGCAACAACATCTCAAAGGATGATTGTAGGAATTAAATGAGGCTGTACCTATCAAAGTACTTCGTTTGGAGATGACTAGCACATCTCAGGTTTATTATTACAGAATACTGTCTCCCACACATATGCACAAACACACATGCCTCCTGACCTCTTGCCTCATCCAATTTTTCCATTCTTCCCCAATAGGTTGCCCAAGAAAAGAATTACATAAGTGGTAAGAGGAAAATAATTGTGCAATGTGGAAAAACCAGAAAGCAGAAGAAAGCAAATTCTGATGAAAAAGCTCAACTTCTCACTCAAAGATAACAGGGAACTGGTTTTATATTAATACCACACAAAGAGAACTTATCTCTGCTTTTTGCTGAGAATAAACAGTAAAGGCATTTCATAGTATTGTCACATGGGAGAATCATAACGGAGACTAAACCATCCATAAAGACAGAGATCCTTTAATGGCCTGCTCTACATTTAATTTCTTTTACATCTCTGTTTAAGACTCACATCTTGATCGTGGGAATTTTTTCATCTCATGCATCTACTTTTCTTCACTGGGACACCAAAAACTCCCTTTAAAGAAAATCTAGATCAAACTCTTACCATAATATTATGTGTTGTTCACACATACTTTTTTTAAGTTTCCTTGGCCTCCATTCTATAATCTACCCCTTTTTATCAAACAAATCCCTCCCATAGATATTCATTCATCCTTGTATATCATCATCACACTTATTATAGCTTCTCACTAATGAGGTGTCTATTTCTACAGAACAGAGAAATTGTATTTTTAGCCACCATACATATTTAATTTAAATACTAATAATTTTTTGTTGTTGCTCACAAAGATTTCCTTTTTATAAGGTGATACACGTGTTTTTGTACAGATTGAGTCAGTTACAAGTGTGCCCTTCACCCAGGTGGTGTGCACTGTACCCAACAGGTGTGAATTTACTCATCCCCTCCCTCACCCCCAGCCTGAGGTTCATTGAGATTTACGTCCATCTGTGCACTTGAGTAATGATGGATTAGTTCCAATTTGGTGTTGAGTACATGTGTTTGTTTCTCCATTCTTGTGATGTTTCACTTAGAAGAGTGGTCTCCAGTTTCATCCAGGTTGTCGAAAAAGATACTAGATTGCCTTTTGGATTTTTTGTTTGTTTGTTTGTTTGTTTTTTACG
>NW_003855755.1:0-1820 GCF_000181295.1 Otolemur garnettii | reverse complement strand
CCTCCAGGAGGGCTTCAAAAGAGATAGAATATAAATTCCTCCAGGGGCAGGGTTCTATTCACGGCCATCTCCCCAGGGACTGGAGGCACCAGAAATTTCTGTTGCATGACTGAGTAAGCAAATAAAGATTTATGTGACCTGTCAACACTCGATGTCTTGTTTAAAGCTGACCTGAATGGTTTTATAACCAGTTCCCTCAGTCTTTTTGAAGCCCTGCATTGGAGACAACACATCACCTGTATTTCTGTCTCCATTTCTGTCTCTGTGGTCTCAAGCTGGTGAGCCCTTGAGCCTGGGGAGAAGGAAGGAGGAAGAGGGAAAATCTCTCTTCTACACGGTCATCTTCTGTCTCTGGGTTGTAGACGCCTCACTTCCCCGGCTGGGGCATTGCTTTAATGAGCTAGACATAGCAGGACACCACGGCCAGTGGATTTTATCAGCAGTTACAATCCACAATTGTTATCTTCATTCTGAATTTCTTCAGAAGCCAGTGTGCTCCTGATAGACTGGGGTCCAGTCCTAGGTAGTAGCTTAGAGCCACCAAGTGTCAGTCTATGAAAGGTGACAGAACAGAACACTTGCAGGTAGAGGCAAGACGGGGAGGGCCCACAGGGTAGTATCTCCGTCACCACCTGCCCCCACCCTGCCCGACTGCATCCTTCTGGGTGCATCTAGCCGGTGTGTGTTCAGTTGAACTACATTTGGCCTGAGGACGTGGCCACACTCTGGGTCCCTACCCACCAAACTGCAGCCTGACTGAGTAGCCCAACCTAGTTGTATATTTTTGTAGCACACAGCCGAGTCTCAGCTAATCACAGCAGCTCAGCTTCCATCAGCCCCAGGTCAACTCATCGGATTGTCTTGGAATAAGGCAGCGACCGGTCACTTTCATTGTCCCCCCAACAGACACCACAGAGCCGTCCCATTCACACACTGTTCTCAGTTAAACTTTGTTGAGTTCAATTTGTCCGAAGTTTTTCATTGTATCATGTGCGCTAAATTCCTGCTGCTGGCCTGCCTTCACTGTTACACCGTGTTCTCTTCGCAAAAACACAACAGAGGCTTCTGAGCGGCCACTTACCTCTGTAATTATCTTCACTTTCTCCTCCCTGGGATTCATTTTGGCTGCAAAGGATCCCTGACTGAAAAAGAACAATGACGAAGTCAGGTGTGTTGAAACCCATGAAATGTTGTCATTCTTGTCTCCATGTGCACACAGGAAGTGGGCGAGTGTTACAGGTGAGCCGACTGCCTGTGCCCCAGGAGGGCTGCAGCCCCCAGGGCTGGGGGAGCCTGAACACTAGAGGAAAAAGGAAGGATGCCGGAGCGCTTGGCCCACATGGTGCCACGGTGCCGGTGGAGGTGGGGACCTTGGTTGGAAGGCCTCTTTTACGGTTTCTCCTCTCCCTTCCCGCCCTGAATCATGCCTCCCATTTCACTGAGTAACGAGACTAGGGAGGCTGCCCTGTCCCCCTCTGCTCTTCCTCACTGAGTCACGGTCCCCCTCAGTCTCCCCTGCTGCTGTGAATCCTCCCCGGCCATCCGGCACCCTCCTGCTGCACACTCGCCTGATTTTGTCCCCTCCTCCAGGAGTTTGACTCCAACAGTCCCCCAGCCTCCGTCTGTCCCTCAGCCCATCCCTGAGTGTAAATAGTGCCAGCATCTGTTCCTTCCCTCTCTTCACTTCACGTCTCTTTCTAGCTGTTGCTTGAATTTTCAGTCTTTACAGGAGAATCTCTCAAAACCATTCCCTCTCTTTCCGTCTATTTTGTGTGTGTGAGTGGTGGTGGTGGGGTCTACTCTGCCCTGACGTTGCTCTT
>NW_003855754.1:0-1821 GCF_000181295.1 Otolemur garnettii | reverse complement strand
CTCACACCCTCTATCCCCTGGCCTGTTTCCCTCCACCTTGGAGAGGACTGCCTGTTAGGGTTTCTGTTTTTTGCATTTGAGGTTCTTTAGGCTACACCCCGGTGTGTAGGGTATGTGAGGCACGTGTGTAGCATGTCAGGCTGTCTGTTGTCAGGGGAACTGCCAAGAAGTGACTGAGTCCGTTGGTCTGTGAAGTGTACCGTGCCCCCACTGCTGGGCTGGGGGCTGGTCTATGTGTGTGAACCCAGGTGTTGAAGATAGGCAGAGGTCCCTCATGTCAGGCCTAAGCAGATCATAGATAACCCTGCACCTGCCTGCCTCTCTCGGGCTCTCCTCCTCAGTCCGTGGCCTCCTCTCTGCCTGACTGCAGTGTCTGCTCAGGTCTGGGTGTTGAGAGGCTTTGCCTGCTGGCTGCACCCATTCCTTCCAACTCTCTGGCAAAATAGGGGAACTTCAGCCATGGGGAGCCTCTTATTTATAGAGATTTACTGTGAGCACCAGTTATATTATTTCCTCAGTCACTGCCCTAGTCATTGTGAATTGTTTCCTGACTTCCAGGGTCTGGATGGGTCTTTTCCATTCCCTAAGCTCTTATATCAATGCTATGAGGTGCATTTTCCCTCTCGTGCATCCTCTCTTCCTCCCTGCAAGCTTGTTTCCAATGAGCTTTTGACTCAGAGGACTGCTGGTATCAGGGATTTATTGGGCTGCAGAAAGTCTGTCTCCTCTCAATGCTTACTGTCTTCCTCCTACTGTCCCTCAGTCCCCTAACTCTCCTTGGGAAGCTGCACCCACCAAGGCTCTGGTCCTCTGGTGTTGGCCAAATGTTAGTGGGGATTCTTCTCTTGCTGGCTCTGAAGGGCCAAGGTGGGTTTTGATGCCAGGATAGTGAGAGACAGTGAGTCTTCCCATACAAGCCCCTTTCATCTTGCTGTAGGAAAGATGTAGGAAATTTCCTCTATAGTTACTTAAAAAGGAAGGAAAGAAGCATTCTTGTTTTCCCTGAAACAACATGGTTCAGTTTTACCTTATAAAAATTCATTCTTCTACGTCAGACGATATTGGCTTTGTTCCTTTTGAAACCACAGCCTGGCATTTCTTAGCATTTCATGATTTCTGAGCTGGACACATGTTACAGAAATCTCTACTGTGAAATTCATGATGGGTATTGAAGATAAATTATTCCTTCAAATACACTTTATTCCATTTTACACAAAAACATAGGCCACATCAAATTGGATAATTCAGCATATAGTATTTTGTAATCTGTTTTGAAAAATTTGTAATATATAGGACAATTTCTATATTAATAACTATCACATTACAGATTGAAATATTTTATTACAATAGTATAAAACTACTATTACAGGGATAATAAAGAAAAATTTAATTCCCTCCATAATTTCATTACATGATGAAATTCAATGTACTCATCTAATCACTAGTGTTTGGAATTTAGTTTTGATGTATTTGTTATTATGAAAAATTTGTTCTTGGGGTGGTGCCTGAGGCTTGGTGGGTAAGGTGCTGGACCCATATACTGAGGGTGGTGGGTTCAAACCTGGCCCAGGTCAGCTAAAACAGCAATGACAACTGCAGCAACAAAGACAAAAAAAAGGCAGGCGTGGTGGTGGGCGCCTATAGTCCCAGGTACTTGGTAGGCTGAAGCAAGAGAATCATTTAAGCCCAGGAACTGGAGGTTGCTGCGAGCTGTGACACCATAGCACTCTACTGAGGGTGACAAAGTGAGACTCTGTGTCAAAGGAAAAAAAAGTTGTTCTTGGCTTGGTGCCTGTAGCACAGTGGTTATGGTGTCAGCCA
>NW_003855753.1:0-1822 GCF_000181295.1 Otolemur garnettii | reverse complement strand
AGTCATTGACGGCTTCCTTGAAGACAGGATAATTAAGTTTAGATTGAAGGGCAATAATATGTGACAGAAGTCACTTGTATTGATAAATAGTAGTAACACACTGTGTCTATATATTGTGCTTGGTGCACACATTCATATTTTTGATGGTAGACAGTCACTCCACAGCCCTGGGTATTTCTCAGCCCTCTCGATGTGCGTACATGAGTGCAGGGAGAGATCTCACCTTTGGTCCTTACACCAAATCCTATTTTGGCCTTCATTTTCCTAGGACTTTCCTTCACCTCAGTTCTTTCTTTTTTTTTTTTTTTCTAAACTCCATATCCAAACCCATTGTTGGTCTGTGTGCATCGAACTCTTGCTCTGTGTAAACTCAAGTGTCCTTGCCCACTCCAGTCCAGGACTGCTGCAGGCTTTTCCAATGTTTTCGTGCTGTGTGCGGATGAGTGAGGGGTCTGTTTTGGATGGGGTCTGATGCTCTCTAAGACCTCTCTTCAGGACGGGGCTTCTTTCCTGCATTCCTTTTTAATATGCTCCCAATTGCCATGCTCGGTGATGAGTAGAGACAGATTTGTGATCATTGGGTAAATCTGGGGATTAACAGTAGATGTGATCTTTGCATGGAATATCACCACAGGTATAAAATGAGTTGGTTTCATGTCTAATGCATTCATTAATATAGAAATTGTAATAAAGGTGGTAGCTGTATTTGAATTTAAAATATTTAATAACAGAATATAAGCAAATTAAAACAGATATGTTAGATTTGAACCTGTGAGTTTTATGTAAGATAATATGTTAATATTTCTTTTATGTCCAGAAGAGAAAAGCAGGAAACACAAAGATAAAAGATTAGAATATGCAAACCATGGATAAGGAAATTCAAGTTGTCAATAAATACATTGGCAATATGATCAAACTTATTGTAATCAGGTAAATACAATTCAGATAGCAAATATTGCTTGTAACCTATCAGATTAGCATAATTAAACTGAGATGACATTTACTGCTAGAAGACATGGCCATAAAAATATGCTCTGATAATTTTAACTTTTAGTTTCCTTTGGGAAAGCAGTTTGATAACTTCTATCAAATTAAATGTCTGTACATGATATAACTCAAAAACCTCTGGAGAGTTGTCATACATAGAACCTTTGTATATAAGGGTACATTAAATAGCATACCGATGGTTTGATGATTTGATAAAGGCAAAAGAATTGAAGTGATTTGAATTCTTATAAACAGGTATTTCTAGAGTAAATTATGGAAGCCATAGAGAAGAATAATACAGATATGTAAGGGCTGACTTAGAATTTTAAGAAGTGGTGCTGAGTGTACAAACAAGAAAAAAGTGGTCCACAACACAATGCAAAGCATTCTTAAAGACAGAAACACAAATATATAGTCATTTGTGTATATATGTATTTGCCTATGATAGTGGAAACATGGAGAAATGTATCCAATATTTTCTTTTTGGTAGTGGCTACAGTGATAGTATGGAATATTAGGCATGGGGGAGCATAGATAAGTAACTAGATATGTTTTCATATATACATACTATTTTGTAGGACTGTATACTTACCAAGTAATAATGGCAGTTATCTCATTCTTTTGTTAGGGCTGGAGTCTTCCTTTCTTTTCAAATCTATACTTGTACTGTGATTTTTATAAATAAAATGCAAAAGTAATCTAGTGATGGGACAGAGGAGTAGTAAAAAGTTTTGGAGATGCATTATATATTTAATTTGACTTCTTAATTAAATGTATGTAGTTGTGTACATATATACACAGAAAGAGAAATAGAGATAACATTTGATTATACTGG
>NW_003855752.1:0-1822 GCF_000181295.1 Otolemur garnettii | reverse complement strand
CTGCCTCAGTCTCCCAAATATCTGGGACTACAAGCATGCACCACCACGCCCTGCTAATTTTTTTTTTTTTTTTACTAATGATGGGGTCTTACTTAGGCTGGTCTTGAACTCTCGAGCTCCAGGGATCCTCCCATCTTGGCCTCTCAGAGTACTAGGATTACAGGCATGTATCACTGCAAATTGGCCCATATAGGACATTTCTCATGTTTGTGTATGCATCAAGTGCCTTGAGAGAACAGAGAGGGTGTCACTGTGGGACAAAGCCAAGGCTTGCTATATAAATGGACTCCCATCCTCTAGGCTCATTGCCTTGATGAAAACCCTCATTGTGCATAGGGTCTAAAATGGTCTGGTCTCTGCATATCATCTGTGGGACTCAGAAAGTATAGGGAACCAACACAAATATGATCCTCACACTGCTGGCTGTGCCAGGAGTAACAAATAACAAAATTCTTTATCTGTGACCCAAAAGTGCTGTGTCTCCTGGAAGCATCCGTGAAATATTAATAGGCTAGCCGGGTGTTGTGGCAGACGCCGGTAGTCTCAGCTACTTGGGAGGCTGAGGCAGGAGACTCACTTGAGCCCAAGAGGTGGAGGTTGCTGTGAGCTGTGATGCCACAGCACTCTACCCAGGGAGACAGCTTGAGGCTCTGTCTCAGGAAAAAAGAAAAAAAAACAAAACTGCATATAATAAAGATTATAATTAAAAAGTAGAAATGTGCACATTTTGAAGAATTACAAGCTTTTTAGTGGAAAAATGACATCAAGTTTATAACTTTGTTCAAAATAAAATATACGTAATTTTACACATGTATACATCAATATATAGAAATGCATGCATACAGAGAAATCAGAGAAGCGTGTCATCCCAAATGTTAACAATTTGAAACTCTAGATAAGAAATATACTATTCTTTCAGTATCATTGTAGGGCTATTTCTTTCTTTTCTGAGACAGAGTTTCATCATGTTGCCCTCAGTGGAGTGCAATAGCATCACAGCTCACAGCAACCTCAAACTCTTAGGTTTAAGTGATTCTCTTGCCTCAGCCTCCCAAGTAACTGGAACTACAGGTGCCCACCACCACACCCAGCTATTTTTTTGCTACAGTTATCATTGTTGTTTAGCTGGCCCAGGGCCGGGCTTGAACCTGCCACCCTCGGTGTATGTGGCTGCACTGTAACCACTGTGTTACAGGCGTTGAGCTAGGGTTCTTTCTTTTATTTTGAGACAGTCTCAAGCTGTTACCCTGGGTACAGTGCCATGGCATCATACATAGAAACCTCCAACTGGGGCTCAAGCGATCCTTTTACCTGTTTTTCTATTTTTAGTATAAAGACAGGGTCTCTATTTTGCTTAGGCTGGTCTTGAACTTATGAGCTCAAGCAATCCAACTGCCTTGGCCTCCCAGAATGCTAGGATTACAGGCATGAGCCATGGGGGCTGGCATCTTTATTTTTTTCCTTTTTGTTTTTTGAGACAGGAGTCTTACTTTATCCCCCTCGGTATATCCCCCTCGCCCCCCTCTGTGGCGTCAGAGCTCACAGCAACCTCCAGCTCTTGGGCTTAGGCAATTCTCTTGCCTCAGCCTCCCGAGTACCTGGGACTACAGGTGCCTGCCACAATGCCCGGCTATTTTTTGGTTGCAGTTCAGCCAGGGCCAGGTTTAAACCCGCCACCCTCGGTATATGGGGCCAGTGCCCTACTCACTGAGCCACAGGTGCTGCCCACCCATGCTAGAGTGCAGTGCCTGATCATAGCTCACCACAATCTCAAAATCCTGGGCTCAAGCAATCCTTCTGCCTCAGTCTCCCAAATATCTGG
>NW_003855751.1:0-1822 GCF_000181295.1 Otolemur garnettii | reverse complement strand
GGTAGAGTGGCATCACAGCTCACAGCAACCTCCAACTCCTGGGCTCAAGCGAGTCTCCTGCCTCAGCCTCCCAAGTAGCTGGGACCACAGGAGCCTGCCACGCCTCTTGGTTTTTTTTTTTTTTTTTGGTTGCAGCCATCATTGTTTGGAGGTCCGGGCTGGATTCGAACATGCCACCTTGGGTGTACATGGCTGGTGCCTTAGCCACTTGAGCCACAGGCACTGAGCCATTTCTTAAACTTTCAATTCTTTATCCTTCTTAAATGAATTCTGTAAGATCACACCCACCTTCCACATCTACCTATTATATCTATCATATTTCTTCAGTTAGGTCTGCTGTTCAACTTACCCACTCTTCCCAATTCTAGAAGTTATACTTGGTTCTTTTTTAAATCTATCTGGCTTTTTTTCATAACATCTTCGTGTTGGGATTGAGTCCTTCTTTTAGGTTTTTAGTAATTTTAAACCTGTAATATTCTTTTAGACTATCTTTTAGAGGCTATAATTGTATTTGTCATTAACTCTTATTTCCTAAAGTTCTGCAATGTTTACTATGAACTCATCTTTTGTAAGGCGTTTTTCTGAGATTTGTGATCTAAACCTCCAAAACAGATTATTCATCTGTTTTTTACCAGAACTACAAGACTATTACCAGTAGAAACTATTTTTATGTTAACCTGTCATAAGATTTCCTAGAGCTGGCTTGGCGCCTGTGGCTCAAGTGGCTAAGGCACCAGCCACATACACCTAAGGTGGCGGGTTCGAATCCAGCCTGGGCCCACCAAACAATGAAGGCTGCAACCAAAAAAGGGCACCTGTGGTCCCAGCTACTTGGGAGGCTGAGGCAGGAGACTCGCTTGAGCCCAGGAGTTGGAGGTTGCTATGAGCTGTGATGCCACAGCACTCCACCCAGGGGGACAGCTTGAGGCTCCGTCTCAAAAAAAAAAAAAAAAAAGAGGAAGACAGAAACTCAGATCTGCATAAAGAAGAGCATCAGAGAGGAATAAGCTAAAATAAATAGAATTTTTTTTAATTCTTAAGTGATCAAACAGATAATAATAGCAACAATGTATCTGGTAATTATAGCTATGGATAAGTGATATCATTATTGGATATGTGTTTAACAGGCATATCCTTAACTTTTTCATTCTGTTTAGAGTTAATATTTCACTTCATACAAATTTTAAGAATATACAACTACATAGATTCATTTACTCTACTACAGGCGCCTGCCGCAATGCCCAGCTATTTTTTGTTGCAGTTATCATTGTTGTTTAGCTGGCATGGGCTGGGTTCAAACCCCCTACCCTCGGTGTATGTGGCTGGCGCCATAACCACTGTGCTGCAGGCCAGTTATCCTTAAATTTAAATGACTTTATTTCACCCTTCTTTTTGAGGAATATTGCTAGTTATACAATTCTGGGTTAATTTGTATTTTCATTCTCCGTATAAAAAATGTTAGCCCACTCTCCTTCATCATCTGTTTCTTAATGAGAATTAAGTGGCCATAACAATTGCTTTATACTTCTGGGAATCTGTCATTTTTCTCTGACAGTATTGAAGACTTTCTATTTACTTTTTGTTTTCAGCAGACCAATTATGATTATAGGTGGCTTTTATTTTCCTTTAGGATTGCTGAGCTTCTTTTTTTTTTTTTTTTTTTTGAGACAGAGCCTCAAGCTGTCCCCCTGGGTAGAGTGCCGTGGCATTACAGCTCACAGCAACCTCAGAAAAGAATATCCAAGAGCTTTGAGCAAATTTTAAAAAGATGTAACATACACATGACGGAAACGAGGAAGAGAAGAGAGAAAGGAAGAGAAGA
>NW_003855750.1:0-1822 GCF_000181295.1 Otolemur garnettii | reverse complement strand
TCTTCTCTTCCTTTCTCTCTTCTCTTCCTCGTTTCCGTCATGTGTATGTTACATCTTTTTAAAATTTGCTCAAAGCTCTTGGATATTCTTTTCTGAGGTTGCTGTGAGCTGTAATGCCACGGCACTCTACCCAGGGGGACAGCTTGAGGCTCTGTCTCAAAAAAAAAAAAAAAAAAAAGAAGCTCAGCAATCCTAAAGGAAAATAAAAGCCACCTATAATCATAATTGGTCTGCTGAAAACAAAAAGTAAATAGAAAGTCTTCAATACTGTCAGAGAAAAATGACAGATTCCCAGAAGTATAAAGCAATTGTTATGGCCACTTAATTCTCATTAAGAAACAGATGATGAAGGAGAGTGGGCTAACATTTTTTATACGGAGAATGAAAATACAAATTAACCCAGAATTGTATAACTAGCAATATTCCTCAAAAAGAAGGGTGAAATAAAGTCATTTAAATTTAAGGATAACTGGCCTGCAGCACAGTGGTTATGGCGCCAGCCACATACACCGAGGGTAGGGGGTTTGAACCCAGCCCATGCCAGCTAAACAACAATGATAACTGCAACAAAAAATAGCTGGGCATTGCGGCAGGCGCCTGTAGTAGAGTAAATGAATCTATGTAGTTGTATATTCTTAAAATTTGTATGAAGTGAAATATTAACTCTAAACAGAATGAAAAAGTTAAGGATATGCCTGTTAAACACATATCCAATAATGATATCACTTATCCATAGCTATAATTACCAGATACATTGTTGCTATTATTATCTGTTTGATCACTTAAGAATTAAAAAAAATTCTATTTATTTTAGCTTATTCCTCTCTGATGCTCTTCTTTATGCAGATCTGAGTTTCTGTCTTCCTCTTTTTTTTTTTTTTTTTTGAGACGGAGCCTCAAGCTGTCCCCCTGGGTGGAGTGCTGTGGCATCACAGCTCATAGCAACCTCCAACTCCTGGGCTCAAGCGAGTCTCCTGCCTCAGCCTCCCAAGTAGCTGGGACCACAGGTGCCCTTTTTTGGTTGCAGCCTTCATTGTTTGGTGGGCCCAGGCTGGATTCGAACCCGCCACCTTAGGTGTATGTGGCTGGTGCCTTAGCCACTTGAGCCACAGGCGCCAAGCCAGCTCTAGGAAATCTTATGACAGGTTAACATAAAAATAGTTTCTACTGGTAATAGTCTTGTAGTTCTGGTAAAAAACAGATGAATAATCTGTTTTGGAGGTTTAGATCACAAATCTCAGAAAAACGCCTTACAAAAGATGAGTTCATAGTAAACATTGCAGAACTTTAGGAAATAAGAGTTAATGACAAATACAATTATAGCCTCTAAAAGATAGTCTAAAAGAATATTACAGGTTTAAAATTACTAAAAACCTAAAAGAAGGACTCAATCCCAACACGAAGATGTTATGAAAAAAAGCCAGATAGATTTAAAAAAGAACCAAGTATAACTTCTAGAATTGGGAAGAGTGGGTAAGTTGAACAGCAGACCTAACTGAAGAAATATGATAGATATAATAGGTAGATGTGGAAGGTGGGTGTGATCTTACAGAATTCATTTAAGAAGGATAAAGAATTGAAAGTTTAAGAAATGGCTCAGTGCCTGTGGCTCAAGTGGCTAAGGCACCAGCCATGTACACCCAAGGTGGCATGTTCGAATCCAGCCCGGACCTCCAAACAATGATGGCTGCAACCAAAAAAAAAAAAAAAAACCAAGAGGCGTGGCAGGCTCCTGTGGTCCCAGCTACTTGGGAGGCTGAGGCAGGAGACTCGCTTGAGCCCAGGAGTTGGAGGTTGCTGTGAGCTGTGATGCCACTCCACT
>NW_003855749.1:0-1823 GCF_000181295.1 Otolemur garnettii | reverse complement strand
TACAGTACTTTTCTGGCAGCCACATCCTGCCTGTGGCTAGGTCAACCCAAGTACCACATCTTACTGTTTTCTTGAATGATAAAACATCATTTTATGTTTTTGAACATAAATAGCATTTTATGCTATTGAAGGGGCCTCTCTTTGTAATAAACCAACGTCATCATGAAAGGTCAATAAACATTTAGAGTTATATGAAACTTGGGGCTTTGAGCTTAGCAAACATTACATATACAGGTGAAAATGTTTGTTTGTGGCCAAGGTATTTATTGATAAATAAAGTATGTTATCATAGAATAGAATGAGGAAAAATACATAAAGATGCAAAGAAGTAATTCAAAATTACTTCTGATTAATTGAAACTAGCATTTTCCTTCTGTTAGTGCCTATGAATATGTACATATGAATGATTTTGATTTTATAAATATATAATATGTACTCATATATGTACAAAATGAAAGTCATATTACATGGGTCTACATAATTCACATATGATCATACTAAATATAAACAATGCTTCTTCTTTTCTTTTGCTCACTTAATACTAGGTTGTAAGCATTTTTCCATGTTAAGTGTTCTTTGAAAACATTGTTCTGTGTAATATTCCGTTACATCAATGATCCTCAAATTTTAGCATGCATCAAAAACAACTTGAAGGCTTTGGGAATGCTGAGCCCCACCCCCAGAGTTATTGAATCAACAAGTGGCAAGTAGGGCCAAGAATATTCATTTTTAACAATTTGCTTGATAATAATGGTCTTGCTGGACTGCAGACTACAACGTTGTTCACTGAACTATACAAAAATTAACTTATAATTGGATATTTGGATTGTTTTCATTTTTAGAATTATAAGTAACACTAGAGTGAAAACCTATATATGTGATAATTTTCACTGGATTGGTTTCTATAATTGAAAAAACTGAAGTTATGAACTTTTTGGTGACTTAATATGTATAAGTATGAACAAATTGATCTGAATACCCATTTTATACTATGTGTAAATACTCTTATTCTACCAAATCCTCTTTGTTACTTAATGTATTTTATATAATTTTTTTAGTCAAAATAACAATGCATTTCAATGTACATTTCTTTCATTATCAGTAAAGTGAAATAATAAATATCTATTTGGAAGAACTGTGAACAAAATTTCATAGCTTTTTTTTTCAAGCTATTTTTTTTTACATATTTCTAGGAACCCTTTATATTTTCAGGAGATAAACCATTAATTTGTCATATTTGCCATAGCTTTTTTTAAAATTTATTATTTGCTCTTTACTAATTTGCTGGTTTTGACAGAGTCGTTTTGTTCTTTTCAACTTGTATGTCAATTTCTCATTGTGATTTATTTTGTTTCCTAGAAAATATGAGTTTTTCCAAATTTTCCACATTTTTATGATTTTATGCTTGGCATTTGCCAATCATTTTGGAATTTCTTGCCTTTCCATTTCTTCCTCCCTTCTTGCCTTTTCTCTTCTCTTTCTTTCTTTTCCTCTTTCATGTTCTATATAATGTGAAGTGAAGCCCAAGTTGATAATTAATTACACAGCACCATTTATTGAATAACCGTTTCTTTTCCTATTAAAATGTGATGATAATCATATTTAAAAGTTATTTTGCAAGCTGGAAAATTATTTCTTAGTTGGTATTTGTGAGGAATGTGAACTGACATCAGATATTGTTTTTAGTAAAACACAGCAGGAAACACATGTTTGACAAGTAATGAGAAAACCAGAAAGTAAGTCATGATAAAGCAGTGTTACCTCAAATTCAGTATGTGTCTTGGCTTCAGTTTAGGTTTCTAACCAGTTGTTTACTGGGGTTT
>NW_003855748.1:0-1824 GCF_000181295.1 Otolemur garnettii | reverse complement strand
TATTCCCACCTACTAGGGAGGCTGAGGTAGGAGGATGGCTTAAGCCCAAGAGTTCAAGGTTGCTGTGAGCTATGACACCCCAGCACTCTACCAACGGTGACAGAGTGAGATTCTGTTTCTGAAAGAAAAATAAAATGTGGCCTGGAGGAAAGACCTTGGAAATGGGTAGATTTATTCAAGTTCTGCTTCTGCTACTTCCAAATATTTGACAGTGAGCAATTTAAGACTCCCTGACTCAACTGGGTAGAGTGCTGTGGCATCATAGCTCACAGCAACCTGAAAGTCTTGGGCTCAAGTGATCCTTTTGCCTTCACCTCCGAGGTAGCTGGGACGGTAGCTGCACACCACAACTCCCAGCTAGGTTTTGGAAATGGGATCTCACTCTTGCTCAGACTGGTCTCAAACTCCTGAGCTCAGGAGATTCACCTGCCATGACCTCCCAGAGAGCTAGGTTTACAGGTCAACGTCCTCATTTTTAAAAGACAAGAATGGCAGTATGTAATTCCTAGGACCTGTGTCAGGATTAAGATGCATATAATATAGACATGTAAATGTCCTTGAGAGTCACATAGCTGTGCCGCGTGTGACGATGCACCATGCATCCCACAGGGGGCCCCGAGATTATAGTGGAGTTGAGAAACCCCCGTCACCTGGTGACGCACTACCTAAGGCAGTGGCTCCACACACCTTGTGTCTGTGGTGATACCAGAACACGCCCCTGTGCTTCTGTAGGCAGGGTGGGCAGGAGATCTCCAGAAGAGGCCCTGTCACCATAGGAACTGACAGCTCCGTGTCCCTTCTGCTCCTGAAGACCCTCCAGTGGGACAAGATGAGATTGATGATCCCAGCCCTGGGTAGGCCTAGGCTGATGTGTGTGTGGTGTCTTAGTTTTTAACAAATATGTTTGTAAAAGTAAAATGAATGAAAAATTTAAGAATGAAAAAAGCTGACAGAATAATGATATAAAGAAAGAAAATAGACTCCTCCCTCCCTCTCCCTTTTGGCCAAAAAAAAAAAAAAAAAAAAAAAGAGGGGAGAAACAGAAAAAAAATATTTTTGTATTGCTGTACTATGTTTGTTTTAAGCTAATTAGTTATTACTAAAGTGTCAAAAATTAAAAAGATTAAAAGGTTTAGAAAATAAAAAGTTACAGTAACCTGAGATTCATTATTATTAAAGAAGGAAAATTTAAAAAGCATAAATTCAGGGTAACCTAAGTGAACAGTTATCGTGCCCCCTTCCACCCTGTCCCCGTCACCGCTGGAAGGAAACAGGTGTGTGACAATAAAAAAGTACAAGCTTGCAAGAGGCAGGCTGACCTTAAGTGCAGGGTAGGTGCCCCCTCCCCTGCCCCAGCAACCTCCGCAGCAGCTACTTATTGAGACTGTAATAGACCGTGAAGGGAGCATTGCATAATGACCGCGTGTTTAGGGATTGCCACGGGCGGGGCTCTGTCTCCGCGAATGACACCTGCGGATGAGTTGCTCCAGGTTCTCCCCCACGCTGCAAATCCTCTCGCTCAGAGGCGGTCCGGCTCTCGGCAAACAGTGTTTGGAAAGTCCACAGCGTTGTACGGTCATGTCCGAGGCCTTCACAGTCACTCACCCCTCACGGACTCGCCCAGGGCAACTTCCTGTCCTGCCTTCATGCTAAGTACCCTTTGCAACTGCACTGTTTTTTGGATTTTTCCTATACCTTTTCCATGTTTAGATATGTTTAGATTCTACTTGCCATTGTTTTACAGTTTACATTGTTTACAGCTTTCAGTACAGTGGCATGCTGTCCAGGTGTGCAGCCCAGGTGTGCAGTGGGCTGTGCCACGGG
>NW_003855747.1:0-1825 GCF_000181295.1 Otolemur garnettii | reverse complement strand
GATGATAGATATGTACATATGTGTGTGTGTACATCACACACGGAAGAGGGCATGGGTTAGGGAAACATCTCTAGGTGTGTATGTGTATTTTTACGAAGATCAATTCTATGGTCAGATGTCACGAGACACATTTATTGTATCACCTGGAAGAGATCATTGCAGTCTGTCATGGAAATATTTGTGATTACTAAAATTCAGTCATAATTCTCCGTAATACTGGTCTGCAGATTGTTGGGTGCCAGTGGAAAGGCATTCCCTTCAGTTGTAGGTGACCGCCTGACATCCCCCATGGCGGGATGCAGACTGGCGTGTTCTGGCTGTGTCGAGATGGAGGTCTTATCCTGCATTCCCTCCTAGGGATCTTCTGGAGGAAGGGAGGGCCACGGTCCCCTGCCTGGCAGAGAGACTCACCATGGAGCTCATCATGCACATCAGCGTAAGCACACTTGGAGCCGTCTGCTCTCTGAAAAGACTCCCACATGCACACAGCTGAACCTCGTTGGCCTCTCAAAAGCTGCTGCGCACACACATGTTCTGGGGTCTTTTCAGAGGCATTTTCAGATTCAGTGGACGTGGAGTGGGGCCTGAGACTCTGATTTCCGGCAAGCCCCTGGGTGGTGTGGATGCTGCTTGTAGGAGGACCATGGGTGGGTGTGGCGATGGACTCTCTGCTTAAATCTTAAGTTTTACGCACACCCTACTAACTGACTCTCATTACCAACCACCAATATGTTCATTACAATGTCTTAGCAATTGTAATGAACATATTTTTCATTTCTAAAAGCTTAATATAAGCTCTCTGTGTGTTTTGTTTTTTTCAAATCTGCCTGAACACAATCTATTGCTTTTTTAAATTTTCAACTCAGTGCCAGAGTTCAAGGTCTTCCATGCTGTGCCAGGAGTGCAGGTGGAGCTCAGGGTTCTCAGCCGGTTGTAATGATGAGAGCAGAGCCTGCTGGACCCCACCTTTATGCAGAAAGAGGATGCTCCTTTATCCCAGTCCCCACCTCCAGCAAGCGTGGGGATTGATGTTTTGCCTAGGCACCAAGTCAGACTCATAGACTCAAGTTCACCTTTTCTCACCTAGACAAATGCCCGTGAGGCATCATTGCTGCTTTGTTCCTGAGTCTCTGGGAGGTGGCAGTCACCTGACTTTGGCCTCTGAAGATCTCTTATTAACTTGCTAGCTCCCTGATACATTTAAAAGGACAGTGTTAAGATTTTAGCCATTTTTAGAAGTTTGCCATGGAAGAGTGTGCCAGCATGGGCAGTCACCATATTGTTAGAAGGACCAGTCCCCATAACTTTGTTAAAAACATTCAGAGCTGTTGAATCTCAAGTTGTCCCAACTGCCACCTTTTCAGAACCTAGTAGGCAGGTGGATCTTTCTAATCCCTGCAGGGAGCTTCCTTGATGGGATCCCAGGAGGAAATGCTCCTCCACTTACCCTGGGAACCACACAAAGTGGGTGTCTTTCCCACAGGGGGGCTGTCAGGCTGTTTACACTGTCAGGCAGTGGGAAAGTGTCACATGGGCAGGAAACCTGGGTAGAAAACAAGATCCCACTGTCCCCTCTCTCCACCTGGAAAGTGTTCCCCTTTAGAGGCCTGGGAGGTCAGATGGGCCCTGCGGCCACTCGGAAGGAGGTGGGGGCGTCCTTTTCCTTCCCTGTCCATATTTATATTTTGTCTTTATTTTCTTCAGAAATCTCTGCCTTATTTAGAAAATCAAATTAAGGAAAGTCACCAGAAAATAACAGAGGAGTTGCAAAAGTATGGCGTGGATATACCCGACGATGAGAATGAAAAAATGTTCTTCCTGATAG
>NW_003855746.1:0-1825 GCF_000181295.1 Otolemur garnettii | reverse complement strand
CGAAGAATTCTCTGAGTGATTATGTCATGAAGCCAGAGCCTTTAGGAACAGCACAGTGTCCTTTTACGAGATCCCAGAGAGATGCCTCACTCATTCTACCACGCGGGGACACAGTGAGAAGACACTGTCCATAAATCAGGAAACCTCCACCACATATTGAATCTCTCACACCTTGATCTTGGACTTCTAGCCTCCAGACTATGAGAAAAACATTTCTGTTACTTAAGCCCCCAGTCCATGGTATTTTTGTTATGGCAAAGCATTAATTATTTCATGCAAAGTACAACAGTAGCTGGTATAGAGGCAGCAGAGCTGGAAGGGCAAACATATACAGTGAACGCCTGTTTCAAAGAACCGTGAGGCCCTTGCTGAAGTATATGTGATGTTTCTGAGGCTGCAGCTGTGGTCTGGGGAACAGGCATCATATACAGTTATTAGTATCTGTCCTGAGCCTGAAAAGGTGATGAACAGCTGCACATGTTATATTTGCTGTCTCTGTTTTAAAAGAGTTAATGTAAAATAACTTTGCTTTTTTTTTTTTTTATTGTTGGGGATTCGTCGAGGGTACAAAGAACCAGGTTACATTGAAGGCATTTGTTAGATAAGCACCCTTGTATAATTGTGTCTCACCCCCAAAAGGTGTACCATTATTCTTGGTAAAGCATCACAAGAATGGAGAGAACTTTCCTTTAAAAAGTGTTTGGAGTGTTCTCTACCGCTTTCTAGCTGTATGTCTTGGGGAGAAAAATCACCTAATCTAGGCGTCAGTTTCTGTATCTATAAAATAGTGGTAATATTAACATCTTTACAGAGCTGCTATAAGAACCAAAGCAAACCAAACAAAAAAACAAATGTAAAGCCACCTAGAAATATCATTAGGCTAAACATGTATTCAGAAAAATAATACAAAAGAATAAACAGCAAACAAATTTCTAAGCAGCAAACATTTTAGGAGCTGGGAAGATGAAAATTTAGTTTCTGAGGCTGATTTATTGCTATAGTGAGAAGTAACATGTGTAATTAAATGTAGACATGGAGATAGACACTTAACACTATTTAAAATTTGGCTTTCCTGGACACTACTTCTCAAACATATTAGCCCCTGAAGCTATTTTTTCCTACTAAGTTTGAAGTGATTGTGACTCACACATGATACATGGAAAACATAAACTACATACAGTAAGGCCTCATCTTATCCATTTAATCTCTCCTAAAAATATCACAAATGACTGATTGATAGTTTCTAAATGAACATAAAAAATAGGAAAAAAAGTTCCCATATGACATAATATGTATGACAAAGAGAGTAAGTATTAATAATAGCAATAATTATTGTGTCACAGCTGTATTTTGAATAGGTACCTTGTATACATTAAGAAACACAATAAATATTTTCAGAGTATGTTGAAAAAGACAATGGAAAACATATTTGTCTATTTAGACCTAGGGAAATGACTATATTTTAAGAGTACTGGGCTTAGAAAATGGTCATATTTTATTCTTAATTTTTCTCATGCATTTACATAATTGCTGAATTTCATATCCAACTTAATATCATGCTGTTCCTTGCGTGAACTGATGCTACTAATGGGTTTTGCAAGGATTGTTTCAAATAGAAAGAAACATTAATGCCAATGTAAACAATTGAACTTCCATGCTGGGAATGTGTACAATCTGTAGTCAGCAAAAGAAATGAAGTCTTGGATTAGGGATATGTTTTTCTAGACAAGCTCTTGGGCAATGCCACTCAAAGTGCCTGTCTGCTATGTGATTAGAACCTTCAGGCAGGTTGACAAGCAAAACATACTCTTCCTTCACTGACAGC
>NW_003855745.1:0-1826 GCF_000181295.1 Otolemur garnettii | reverse complement strand
CAAACTCTTGGGCTCAAGTGATTCTCTTGCCTCAGCCTCCCAAGTAACTGGGACTACAGGCACCCGCCACAATGCTCAGCTATTTTTTAGAGATGGGGTCTTGCTCCTGCTGAGGCTGGTCTCAAACTCATGAGCTCAGGTGATCCACCAGTCTCAGTCTCCCAAGTGTTGGGATTACAGGTGTGAGCTGCCACGCCCAGCTCCCTGAATTTTCTTTTTGAGTTGTAGGACTTTCTCCCATCAAATACCAGCAAGGAGTCATGAGTTTCTCTAGGAATGTCCTTTAGCCTCTTAGTACATGTTCTGCCCCTAACAGGAGCTATTAGTCATACATTACTGAGTACATTCCATTTTTCTGGCTACAAAGGGCAACAGAGCAATGCCTATATTTCCTCTATTTGGTCAGCAGAAATAACTTTAGACTTCAATTCATTCATCTAATCTAGTAATTTTGCCATCCACAAAACCCTAAGTATTTTGCATTTTGAAACTTGCACTCAATTCCTGATCAATGAGATATAAAGCATGATTTCTGACTTACGTGGATATTTGAAAGATTGACTTACTCTGCTAATATTATACAAGAGTCATAAAACCAAGCCCTACCCTGTCACAGCCTCCTAAAGAACGTCAGGCAATACACAAAAGAGATGGGGCATGCTGTCTTTCTTTTAGTTACTCTTCTAATGTGCTTTCCCTGAAAACTGCAGAGAAACTTGAGCATGTTTGCCCTATCCGGATGCTTGTTTTCTTATCTATATGAAAAGTCCTAGGAGGAAATGGAGTTTCTTTGCCTGTAAGGCGGTGCAGCCATTGTAAATATAGGCAGACAAGTGCAAATTCATAGTGTTAGGAATTTGAGGGCATGGATAATGACTTTGCAAATTTTTCTTTTTCTTTTCTTTTTTGACTCTTCATTGTCTTTCCTCCTTTTTTTTTTTTTTTTTTTTGAGACAGAATTTTCTCTCTCTGTTACCCTGAGAGGAATGCCTTGGCATCATCATAGCTCACAGCAACCTCAAACTCTTGGGTTCAGGCAATCTTCTTGCCTCAGCCTCCCCAATAGCTGGGACTATAGGTGCCTATCACAAAGCCTAGGTAGTTTCTCTATTTTTGGTAGAGATGGAGTCTCTCTCTCACTCAGGCTGATCACAGAACTTCTGAGCTCAGGCAATCCACCTGCGTTTGCCTCCCGTAGTGCTAGGATTACAGGCCTGAGCCGCAGTGCCAGGCCTGGGTGGAACTCTTTTTGATAGGATAGTTGAAGTCCTTTGTGATACAGTAGCATCTAAACAGAAGTCTGAATGAAGTAAGAGACAGATCCTTGTGCATAGCTTAGGGAAATATGTTTGAAGTCTGGAAACAGTTAAGACTATCACAGTAGCCCAGGCCAGAGGTGGTAAAATATGGTTTGGCATAGCTTGAAACTCCATCCCCAGAGTGTAAAGAAGAGACTTGGGAAGTCAGGTTCCTCTCAGACTTGGAGAGGATTTTCATATTTGTCCTGGAATCCTGTACCAAAATGCATGTGGTGGCTGGACACAGCAGCTCATGCCTGTCATCTTAGCACTTTGGGAGGCCAGGATGGGAGGATTGCTTGAGGCCAGGAGTTGGAGATCAGCTCTGAGCAAGAGGGAGACCCCATGCTGGGCTTGCACCTGTAATCCTAGCACCCTGAGAGGTGGAGGCAGGTGGATTGCTTGAGCTCAGGAGTTCTGAAACCAGCCTGAGCAAGAGGGAGAACCCACCTCTACTAAAAATAGAAAAACTAGCTGGGCATAGTGGCAGGTGCCTATAGTCCCAGCTACTTGGGAGGCTGAAGCAAG
>NW_003855744.1:0-1826 GCF_000181295.1 Otolemur garnettii | reverse complement strand
GGGGAATGCAAATTAAACCCACAGTGGGCCATCACTTCACCCTCACTAGGATGGCTGTAATCAACAAACAGGAAACAACAACCAACAGCAAAAATGTGGCGAAGCTGGAACCCTTGCATATTGCTGGTGGGCCTGTGAAATTATGTAGCTACTTTGGAATACAGTTTGGCCATGCCTCAAAAAAGCTAAACATGGGAGTTATCACCCATGAAATTTCAGAAACGGATAACCCAGAAATTTCAGTCTAATGGATATGCCCAAGAGATATAAAAACATAGGTTCATGGGAAGACTTTTCGCTGAATGTTCAAAGCAGCATTTTTCATGGGGCCAAAACACTCCGACGTGCCACTGGTGAATGATAAATAAAACTTTGTTTATCTTTGAAGAAAAAGGAAACCTTCATCTCCTGCTTATTTGGAATTCAAAATCATATTTTGCCAACGTTTTCTAAAGTCTAAGTGGACCTGAAGTCCCGTGGATGAAGAAAGGAAAAGCTTACCCAGAGGCCAGCATAAGCTCTTCCGGGCTGTTTCCGTCCTGAGTAAAGAGTCTGTGTCTCATCCATGTGGACGCTCTTGAATCTTTTGTCTAAAACACCCGATAACATTGACCCATGCAGGATGACGCGAAAAGTAAGCGGAAAGAGATTTGCACCTTCTTTTGAATGTATTTTCATCTTCAGATGAAGTAAAGATGAATTCTAAATATGGAATAGAGTCAGCAAAATGATTTTAAACCAAAGCGTTGGTGTGACAAACACACCAGGCCACATGTCTCTGTATGTCTGGGTTCTGATGTGTTCCCTGTACACACTGGACGGCCAGCTGACAAACAGGTTCCTGTTGTCTTAGGTTACGTCACTGCTTCCTTTTTGGGACCTTAGCATTCATCTTTGGGGTAGATGTTAGGGGTTACATTGTGTCCCCCTGCTCCCAAATTCATATTTTGAAGCCCTAACCCAACTACTTCAGAATAGGACTTTATGTGAACATCAGGTCTTTGAAGTTTGGCTAAGATTAGGTCATTAGGGTGGGCTCTCATCCTATCTGACTGATGTGCTTATAAAAAGGGGCAATTTGGTTCTACAGATGCCCGACTGGGGGAAGGCTGTGTGAAAGTGAAGGCGGGATCAGAGTGATGCTTCTGCCAGACAAGCTCCACCCCAAATTACCAGCAAACCACCAGATGAGAGGCCAGAGGCATTGAATAGATCCTCTCTCCTGGCCCTCAGAAGGAGCCGGCCTTGCCAGCGTGCTCATCTTGGAAGTCTAGCCTCTGGAGATAGAGGAAATGCCTGGTGAGACGGTGCATTGCTGCTGTTTGACTATCCAGTTTGTGGTGCTTTTTTTATGGCACCGCTAGGTAAGTAGTTTAGCTGATAATCAAATCCAAACCGAGCATCCCAGCCTTTGTGGCTCCAAGCTTGGTTCTTTGCAGGGCTCTGTCTAAGTCACAGACTCTAAGTAGAAAGAATCTACAACTTCCCATTTACTCTGGGTCCTTTCTGCTCTGACTCATCTACTAAGTGTTCACTCACAATTTTTCCATGGTGTAGATCATTTTGAAATTTGTATTATTTCTGCACCATCCATAAGATCTTTGCCTTCTGAAGTCATCTTCAGTGCCTGACAACTTCCTTTCAGCCTGCCTTACTGTGAGGACAAACCAGTTCTGGCTTTGGTAGTCAGATCCCTGCCCATTTCCTGATGGTTGAATCATGCAGCTTTGCCCTCAGATTCATCTCAGATGAGATGAGCCCCATTTTTTTTTTCCTGATAAAGCAGCACTACCTTCCAGGGTGGAATGAAATATGCTTGTTCCTTC
>NW_003855743.1:0-1827 GCF_000181295.1 Otolemur garnettii | reverse complement strand
AGGTGGGGGACTGTGGATGGAACGTTACTAAGAAGAAACGGAAAGGGTAAGGGGGATTCTGGCCAAACCCACCTCCCAGAAGGCAAGCCAGGGACATCAGACAGCACCTGGGGGTCGTGGGGGATCATCATATATTCAGGATATTTTTGCTAAGAGGACTTACCGAGCTCTTTGCAAACCCTGCATTACACATGGAAATGTAGGGATTGGCCCAGGAGGGCTCAGGAGCTTATCCAAAGATGGGCCAAGCCAAGAATCATTGTCAAAAGAAAGACATTTTTTTCTCCCTTTGAACATTGGAAGTCCACTTTCTTATTTAGTCACCTTTTGTCCATTCAAAAGTCCATTTTCTCCCTTAGTGACCCATGTGTGGCACAAATAGCAGAGATGGAAAGGTGTCCTGTGGCCATGGAAGGCTATATGTCTGGAACAAGCTGGCCTTGCTGCACTGGGCATGATGGAGGAGGGTTTCAAAACCATCTGTTTCCAGCTCAGGACAGCAGCTGGGCACAGTATGGACCATCTATACCTGAGGGCCTACAGGGAGCCAAATGCCTGACAGCTACTGATCACCCCCAGTTACCTAGGATTCCAGTGTCCTGAAGGGAGGGACACCTGTCCCTCTGACTCCTCCCAACCAAGTCCAGGGAGTAGAGGACAGGGAAGCTCCAGAAGCCTGACATCAGGTAAGAGGCCACCAGGAAGGCTTTGTCAGAGGCTCCAGAACTATACCTCCCTTTTCTCCACAGCAGCCCTCAGCACCTGTAGCTTGTGCTCCAATACCAGATTCTTAAAGCTTGTCTTCTGGTGTACCTCCTTCATGGCTGAGGTAAACTTCCCATAGAACTCGTCCCACTGCAGCTGCACCAACATGGCAGCACTGGTTGAGTGATGAGCCCCTTGCTTAGGTCATCACCCCTGGGGAGCAGCCATCTCCCCCTTTGCTTCTGTGAAAGGGTCACCTCCAACACTGCCCACACCCACACATGTCATCCACACTGCTTGCACCGTCTCTTCCGTGCAGCTGCCAACACAAGCCATCCTCTCAGAAAGTCATCTCTGGATCCCACAGGGTGTCCTGGTAAGAACTGGAGCAGCTCCTACCCCAAAAGCTGGGTTGAGGCTCCCCTGCCATGAGTTAAGTTTGAGGGCTCAGGTGAGACCTGTCCCTGCTGCCTCCACATGAGATCCAGGGCCCTGCACTGCCAGCAAGCAGTGTCTGTCGGGCCCTGGGAGGATCCACTCTATTGTTCGGCCCCAGATCCCAGAACCCCACATGCTATGGGCATGCCCACAAATGGCAGATCCAGAGCACAGCCCTGGAACCAGCTGCCTGCCAACTACGGAAACTGTATTCGTCCTAATCCCCTAACCCTTCTACTTATTACCCATACACTGTAAAAAAGCTAGATTTCACTGAAGGGCCAAAAGTAAGAAGCAAACAACTACTTAACCCCAATTCCCAGAGGGCACTATTGTGAACATCTCTTGTGACTCCTTCTGGAACGTTCTCTAGACATGTGAAAATATTTATTACTGTTTCGAAGAAAACAGGATCACACTAAAGGGCTACATGTATTTCACAGCATGTCCCATGATACAGGGTATCCTGTAGCATCTTCCAAAGCAGCACATATGTGGATTCCTTCTAAGTCTTTCACAGAATTCCAGATTTGCTTAAATAAAGTTTCCTGTTTAAAGACACGTGCATTATAACTGTCTTTGGTCTCCATTTTGTGGACAAATTTGGGCTGTCAGTTCTCTAAGAAGTTAACACTGTCACTGGCACATACCAGGAACCACATTCAGTTTTTTTTTTTTTTTTTT
>NW_003855742.1:0-1827 GCF_000181295.1 Otolemur garnettii | reverse complement strand
CTCCAGGCTGTATCTTCCTCCACCTTTCATTTCAAATCTAGTTCTTGCTTATTAGTCTTTTGAATTTAATGAAGGAAATGGAGCTTTCTAGCCAAAAGCAAAGGTTTTAGCCTAATTCAGCCCAAGCTAGGTTCAGAGTTCAGCTCTTCCATGGTCTAGTGTGAAATTGAGTACATTCCTCTAGCTTCCGTTCCTCATTGCTGACTCGGGTTGTTAGTAACCAGTGTGAACGGGGGGAGAATTAAATATGTCCTCAATAAATGTTAGCTATTGATACCCCTCAGCCCATCACTTTCCTCCTTAGTCTGCATTGCCTGGAACTAAATATTTAGTTTTTTTTTTTTATTCTTCCATTATCTGGTTTGTATGCTCAGAAACCCAGTTAAACAAAAATGAAACCATTCTAAGTTTATAAAAATGTTTCACAAGGCAGGGGACTGTCCTGTGCTAAAGGAAAAGATAGACACATGTCTCTCATTTTGTCTCTTGTCGTGTGCGTCTACCTTATTTTCCTTCATCTCTATGGCTGACTTCCTCAACTTCTGAGTCCCATGGAGTGAAAAATATGGCTGATGATAGTTTGGGAGTTTTTTGTTATTTCTATTCTGGTCAACCAGACACAAAAAGAAAATGTGCAAGCTTAATTCAAAATAAGCAGTTGGTTCAACTAGAGTGACAAATGTTTGTCTCGGATGAAGTATTCAGCCCACTTTTAACCTATAATTTACAGCAGGGAAGAGTCATGTTATATGGACATAGCCGGTTTTGCTATGATGATATACATGGGTTATTTCCCAGAAAATGGAGTCTTTTTCAGAAAGGGGAAATCATGAGCCTGCCTAGATGACTCAGTAGATGTCCTCTGTTGTCAATGCTGGCTCAACTTTAACTCCCAAGTTTAGGTCATAGCTGCAAAAATCTATCCTTACTTGGAAGGAAAGTCTGGACATTCATTTATATCCCTTTTCCTACCTCTCCAAATTCTATTTTATCTTAAGATTCTGCTCACTTAATAATCTCCTCCACTAACACTTTTAAAAATTATTTATTGTCCAATATCAATGATCTCTGAATATGGGAGTAGGTTAATAGAGTTCATACAAAGCATAACATTAATTTACTCTTTTATAATTTCAAGACTGGGTTCTATTTTCTTTCTGTTGGATTGTCTGTCTTGTCAAAATGATCTACAAGAAGTATTTTATATATTCTATGTATGTCTGTGGTGGCTTAAAGGGATGTCCTAAAATTTATGGACGTTTCTCCTATCTTGATTCTGGGAAAGCTTATAATTGCTGTGACTAATATGATTATGGTAAAATAATACAATGTGACTTCTGAGGCTGAGTTATAAAAGTCAGTATAGCCTCCATTCTTTTTTTCTGGAATGGTTATGGAGGCTAAGCATGTTCTAGTGGACTTTAAGCATAGAAGGGTGATGTTTAAACGTTACTGTGCTAGTCCGGGCACCAGACACAAAAGTAAGGGAATCTTTCAATGATGACAGACCCCAGACATGGGATCACTCTCTGCCTTTGAACCTTCTCAGCTGAGGTTTCAGACATTAAAGGTCAAGATATCCACACTGTGTCATTCTAAATTTCTGACCAAGAACATATATGAGTAAGTTAAAAGGGTTGATTTTTGCCACTAAATGATGGAATAATTTGTTATACAGCGACAGCCACTTTGACGGTGTCCTTTGTCAGTGGTAGGAATTCTCCCACTGTGTAGCTTGTCTTCTTATTTACTTATGGCAGCTTTGATGAAAAGAAGTCTAATTTTCCATCAAATTCTTTATATTTAATTCCTTTAATAGTTTTGTTA
>NW_003855741.1:0-1829 GCF_000181295.1 Otolemur garnettii | reverse complement strand
CCCAGCTACTTGGGAGGCTGAGGCAGGAGACTCGCTTGAGCCCAGGAGTTAGATGTTGCTGTGAGCTGTGATGCCACAGCACTCTACTCAGGCTTGAGGCTCTGTCTCAAAAAAAAAAAAAAACTTGAAACTTCAAAACATCTAGCAGAGACAAATAAAAACTATCTGACCATTTAATCCAGGCAAAAATGTATGTTGACGAATTTGAAGACATTTTGATTTCACCAGCAAATTTAAAAACAGTTGTTTTGGTCCTTTTTTTTGTTTTTGAGACAGTGTCTCACTTTGTTGCCCTTGATAGAGTGCTGTGACGTCATAGCTCACAGCAACCTCAAACTCTTGGGCTCAAATGATCCTCTTGCCTCAGTTTTTCATTTTTAGTAGAGATGGCCTAAAACCAGTTTTTTAAAATAAAGATTTATTTAGTTAAGTCATGTGAAGTACAAGACATTTGGGTTACTTAGTATAGACAAAAAGTCCGCAGTGTTATTGGCAGGGTCTTAGAAACTTTAAGTGAAATGACATACAGCAGATCTCACATAATGTCATTTTGTTCCATGTTCTTTTAGTATAAGTTGATGTGGAAAAAAAATTGGTTTCATTCCACATTGTTTTGCTTAAAGTCACAGTTCCAAGAACCTATCCACAATGTTAAGTGAGGACTTACTAAAACCCAATCTGAATAGAATTTCTAAAGGGACTCTACTAGATTATACCATGTAGACACAACTTAGTCCATACATGTATGTATAAACACAGCTAAGCGTATATAGACACACACAAATAAAGATCTTATAGCTTTCATTTTAAAATTTTGGTCATGGTTTGGCGCCTGTAGCTCAAGCGGCTAAGGTGCCAGCCACATACACCTAAGGTGGCGGGTTCGAATCCAGCCTGGGCCCGCCAAACAACAATGATGGCTGCAACCAAAAAATAGCTGGGCATTGTGGTGGGTCCCTGTGGTCCCAGCTACTTGGGAGGCTGAGGCAGTAGACTCGCTTGAGCCCAGGCGTTGGAGGTTGCAGTGAGCCGCGATGCCACGGCACTCTACCCAGGGGGATAGCTTGAGGCTAATAAAATAAAAAGAGAGTAAATGATAAAAGCAGGGAGGACAAATCCTTGGTCACATCAAAATCCATGACTATTTCAGAAGGATAGTCTCTGGAATACCAATTCTAAAGAATGGTTAACAATTGGATGTAAAGAAAGAGATCCTGTAACTAAGCAAACTGTAAGTCTTTTCACAGAACCTCTTTGAAGAAGCATGTCTTTATCTTAAGACATTTTCTTTATAATTTTTCCTAACATAAGACCACAGGAACTCCATATTTTCTCCCCTTGATATAGCTCAAGAAACAGATACGGTAATGGTTCTCAGCTCAAATCCATAAATCAAAATGGACCTACCGTAAAGCTATAAGATAAGCAAAAACAATGTATTCAGTATTCAATTAAGTTTATCAACTTAAAAGACCATTTTGGCCAGATGAGTGGGTGTGGTGGCTCACACTTGTAGAATCCCAGCACTCTGGGAGCTAAGGCAGGAGGATCCCTTGAGCTTAGCAATTCCAGGCACAGTGAGCTATGATGATCCCACTGCATGCTAGCCCAGACAACAGAGCAAGACTCTGGCTCCCAAAACAAAAAAGAGGGTGGGGGTAGCATAATCAAACATTTTTCTAGACATTTAATAGCCAACAACCTAACAACTCCGTGCAAATAAATGAAATTTTGCATTTAAAATTACAACTGGGGGCTCGGCGCCTATGGCTCAACCGGCTAAGGCGCCAGCCACGTACACCTAAGGTGGCGGGTTCGAATCCCCAGCC
>NW_003855740.1:0-1829 GCF_000181295.1 Otolemur garnettii | reverse complement strand
GGCTGGGGATTCGAACCCGCCACCTTAGGTGTACGTGGCTGGCGCCTTAGCCGGTTGAGCCATAGGCGCCGAGCCCCCAGTTGTAATTTTAAATGCAAAATTTCATTTATTTGCACGGAGTTGTTAGGTTGTTGGCTATTAAATGTCTAGAAAAATGTTTGATTATGCTACCCCCACCCTCTTTTTTGTTTTGGGAGCCAGAGTCTTGCTCTGTTGTCTGGGCTAGCATGCAGTGGGATCATCATAGCTCACTGTGCCTGGAATTGCTAAGCTCAAGGGATCCTCCTGCCTTAGCTCCCAGAGTGCTGGGATTCTACAAGTGTGAGCCACCACACCCACTCATCTGGCCAAAATGGTCTTTTAAGTTGATAAACTTAATTGAATACTGAATACATTGTTTTTGCTTATCTTATAGCTTTACGGTAGGTCCATTTTGATTTATGGATTTGAGCTGAGAACCATTACCGTATCTGTTTCTTGAGCTATATCAAGGGGAGAAAATATGGAGTTCCTGTGGTCTTATGTTAGGAAAAATTATAAAGAAAATGTCTTAAGATAAAGACATGCTTCTTCAAAGAGGTTCTGTGAAAAGACTTACAGTTTGCTTAGTTACAGGATCTCTTTCTTTACATCCAATTGTTAACCATTCTTTAGAATTGGTATTCCAGAGACTATCCTTCTGAAATAGTCATGGATTTTGATGTGACCAAGGATTTGTCCTCCCTGCTTTTATCATTTACTCTCTTTTTATTTTATTAGCCTCAAGCTATCCCCCTGGGTAGAGTGCCGTGGCATCGCGGCTCACTGCAACCTCCAACGCCTGGGCTCAAGCGAGTCTACTGCCTCAGCCTCCCAAGTAGCTGGGACCACAGGGACCCACCACAATGCCCAGCTATTTTTTGGTTGCAGCCATCATTGTTGTTTGGCGGGCCCAGGCTGGATTCGAACCCGCCACCTTAGGTGTATGTGGCTGGCACCTTAGCCGCTTGAGCTACAGGCGCCAAACCATGACCAAAATTTTAAAATGAAAGCTATAAGATCTTTATTTGTGTGTGTCTATATACGCTTAGCTGTGTTTATACATACATGTATGGACTAAGTTGTGTCTACATGGTATAATCTAGTAGAGTCCCTTTAGAAATTCTATTCAGATTGGGTTTTAGTAAGTCCTCACTTAACATTGTGGATAGGTTCTTGGAACTGTGACTTTAAGCAAAACAATGTGGAATGAAACCAATTTTTTTTCCACATCAACTTATACTAAAAGAACATGGAACAAAATGACATTATGTGAGATCTGCTGTATGTCATTTCACTTAAAGTTTCTAAGACCCTGCCAATAACACTGCGGACTTTTTGTCTATACTAAGTAACCCAAATGTCTTGTACTTCACATGACTTAACTAAATAAATCTTTATTTTAAAAAACTGGTTTTAGGCCATCTCTACTAAAAATGAAAAACTGAGGCAAGAGGATCATTTGAGCCCAAGAGTTTGAGGTTGCTGTGAGCTATGACGTCACAGCACTCTATCAAGGGCAACAAAGTGAGACACTGTCTCAAAAACAAAAAAAAGGACCAAAACAACTGTTTTTAAATTTGCTGGTGAAATCAAAATGTCTTCAAATTCGTCAACATACATTTTTGCCTGGATTAAATGGTCAGATAGTTTTTATTTGTCTCTGCTAGATGTTTTGAAGTTTCAAGTTTTTTTTTTTTTTTGAGACAGAGCCTCAAGCCTGAGTAGAGTGCTGTGGCATCACAGCTCACAGCAACATCTAACTCCTGGGCTCAAGCGAGTCTCCTGCCTCAGCCTCCCAAGTAGCTGGG
>NW_003855739.1:0-1829 GCF_000181295.1 Otolemur garnettii | reverse complement strand
AAAAAAAAAAAAAAAACATAGAGGGGGTGCTTCAGGGCCCAGTTGCCTACCCTAGAAGTAGCCAACTTCCAGAACTTCTAGAAACACATAAACAAACAGGTTTATTTCCCCCCCCTTCCTCAAAAGTAGCAATAATAGTAATTTTTTATTATTGCTAATAGTTATGTAACAATTACTCTATGGAAGGCTCTGTTCTATGCTTTATCATAGTCCCCCCTTTTCTGTGGAGAATACATTCCAAAACGGCAGTGGGTGCCTGAAACTGCCGCCCTTAACCCTGTTTATATAGTGCCTTTTCCTGTACGTACATACCTGTGACAAAGCTTAATTTGTAAATTGGGCACAGGAAGAGACTAACAGCAATAACTGGTAATAAGATAGAACAATTATAACTATACACTGTAACAAAAGTTATGTAAATCTAGTCTCTTTCTCTCTCACACAATATCTTATTGTATGTAATATTTTCTGACCTAAGTGGACCAGGGTAAATGAAACTGTGAAAAGTGAAACCATGGATAAGGGGGGACTGTTATATATACAGAAAAGATCATTGCATGCCTAACAACCTAACCTGGTATAATTTTGGAAATGGGAACTGAAACTGACAGAGGATAAATACCTTGCCAGAGGTTTCACAAGTAGTCCTTATATACATAATGGCTGCATGAAGCAGAGTGTCAGACACAAAAGTGCTCATGTAAGAAAGAAGCCTGCAGCTCCCATATTTTCACAAAGTGAATATACCTGGACAACAACTACCTGGGACAAGAAGCCCCTGCTCCATGCCTCTCCCATTTCTTCTCCTCAAAGACAGTCATTCTTCACTTACAAATTTTCTTTTAGCACCTTGAAGGTGCCTCTCATTGTCATTCTTTTTAAATTAGTAGGGGTACATAATAGCTGTATTTATTAACAGCATACATGTGACACTTTGATATAGGCATACAATGTGTAATGATAACATTAGGTAACTGGGGTATCATCACCTCAAGCTTTTATCATTTCTTTGGGTCAGGAACATTCAAATTCCACTATTTCAGTTATTTAAAAGTATATAATAAGCTCGGCGCCTGTGGCTCAAGTGGCTAAGGCACCAGCCATATACATCTGAGCTGGCCGCTTCAAATCCAGCCCAGGCCTGCCAAACAATGACGGCTGCAACCAAAAAATAGCCAGGCGTTGTGGCAGGCGCCTGTGGTCCCAGCTACTTGGGAGGCGGAGACAGGAGACTGACTTGAGCCCAGGAGTTGGAGCAGGCCTGGGCTGGATTCAAACCCGCCAGCTCAGGTGTATGTGGCTGGTGCCCTAGCCTCTTGAGCTACGGGCGCCGAGCCATCTGCTATGTTTAATGTGAGATGTTTGTTAGCCATCCAGGGGAGATGGTGAGTGCACTGTTGGGAAGCCATCATTATATGTACAAGTGGTGCTGAAGCTATCATACTGGACGAGATGAATAGACAGCATGTATTGATAAGGTAGGGGAGAGGTGTCAGAACAGAGCCCTGGGCCCTCTCTGTCCCACTCTCACTGAGGCAGGGAGTTAGGTCAAGAATGTGGGGGGAGGCTGGGCACAGTGGCTCACACCTGTAATCTTAGCACTCTGGGACGCTGAGGCTCAGGTGGATTGCCTGAGCCTCAGGAGTTCCAGACCAGCCTGCGTGAGGGCAAAACCCCATCTCTAAAAACAGCTGGATGTTGTGGCAGGAGCCTATATTGCCAGCTACTTGGGAGGTTGAGGCAAAAGAAATCGCTTGAGCCCAAGAGTTTGAGGTTGTTGTGAGCTAGGACAGCAAAACACTCTACTGAGGGCAACAAAGTGAGACTCT
>NW_003855738.1:0-1830 GCF_000181295.1 Otolemur garnettii | reverse complement strand
AAACCTTCATTTGCTTTTCTAAGTTCTGTATTAATTATTCAATGCAAGCTTCAAGTAAAATATAATACATTTAAAATTTTATAGAAGCATTAATCTAGCCATAACTTTCATTTTAATATATTTGAGTGGTTATGTACAAACCATGTAAATTGTCAAGAAATAAAAACATTTGGCTGGTTACAAAAGCTTCACAAATCATGTGAAGATTTTAACTGGCTTATAATAATATTGATAATAGTATTATCAATTATTAATTATTGAATGCTATGCTTTTTCAGCAGCGCTTATCAGTGTTCCCCCTGTAGATAGTCCCATAAGAATTTTTAATTTTGTTTTAAGAAAACCCGTAGGTCCTGTAAAATTGTTGCCAGAAAGTTAATTTACCAATTATATGGTGCTGCTTTTACTTCCAAATCAAATAATAATAATAGTAAACTATTGGCCGAGTATCAGTGAGAATCAGTTTCATTAAAATCATGAATACCATTAATAACTGGTAAAAAAAAAAAAGGCACAGTAAATATAAGCGACATTGAGATGGCATTCTAAATACTTTTCTTGAATTAAATTTTAATCCTTTATCATAGCTTATAGTTTAAATAATAAAAATTGCTAATTAACTAATATTTACTCAGTCTTAATTCTCTCTAAGACACCATATCAAATATTTCATGTGGGATACATTATTTATACTTTTCAAAAATAAGTGCTGAAGGAAATATTATTATTGTTATATTTGAGTGAATAGACTCAGAAAAGTGGTGTCCGGTTAGTCCTTTGATTTGGAATAAATATTTCTCAAGAGGGAAAGTAGATTGGTAACATGAAAAATGTGTTCATAAATGTATTTTATTGTTGAATCTCTTTCAGAAATCTCAAGAAACAAACCTTGAACTGGAAACGATTGACCGTCTGACTCTGAGTTGTTAAAAGAACATTGTCAAGGTCACCTCCAAAGACTGTAGGTGAAGGTATCCTTCTTAATTTGGCTGTAGATTAAATAATGAAACAAGGAAAAATTTGGCATGAGTGATTTTAACTGTAAGAATTAATAATTACTTAATAATTTGCATATTGGTTATAATTTATTACATTTATCACAACTGAGTCCTTTTAAAATAAATACAGTCATGGAGAAAATAAATTAAACTGAGTCCTTTTAAATTAAATACAGTCATGGAGAAAATAAATTCTCAGTAACCAATGTGACCATTCTTGTGTAGATACTTCTTATGGATAAAATTTAAATATGTCTCAAAGAAAATATTTAAAACATTCTTGTTTCAGTCGGAATGTATCTTACTGAATCATTAGGACACAGCAGTTCTCACCAGTATTTGTTGTCCTTTCTTCAACATTGTATCCGTGGTTGTCTGCAAAGAAGCACCAGGGAACCCTAGAGTCGTTCCCAGGCCTCCAGCAGCAGCCTCGCTGGGCACAAGTAGCCTGAAAAAATATTTTTTTAAATGAATAGTATGATTGGAACTATTATCAGAAGTTTCAGTCTCTATTTTTTTCAATGAAAGATGTTTGAAAAACAAGCATATTCCTTCAAATATACAATATACCAAAGTATCATTTGTTCCCTTTATTTGGAAGAAATACAACTATCTGATTAATTCAACTACAACCTGCCAGAGATTGATGCTCAAATTGTGGTTATTAAACTATGCTATTAATGCACATTTTTCCTTTGTTCAGTTTTTGTTTTTGAAACAGGGCCTCACTCTGCGTCCAAGACTAGAGTGTAGTGGCATCCGCCTAGCTCACTGCAACTTCCAACTCTGGCTCAGGTGATCCTCCTGCCTCACCCTCCCAAGAAGCTGGAAT
>NW_003855737.1:0-1831 GCF_000181295.1 Otolemur garnettii | reverse complement strand
CCTCCATTTCTGAAGGCAGCTGAGTGAGTGAAGTAGAAACAGCCACTGATTACCTGCCTGGACTTTCCTGTGTATACTCAGGGACAGCAGACAGCCGAGACAGGAGTGGCCAGGAGCAGTGACAATCATCTTTGTTAGAGAGAAAATGAAGTAAGAATTTTCTGGAAGGCCAAGGGGAAAAATATGGTCATTTACAAATAATTTCCACCATAGTTTGTCACCTGCTTCATTCAAGTCTTAAAGAAACCTCTAGAAAACTGGCCTGAAAGCAAAAACATGCTTTTGGTTTTTTTCATAATTTTCTGTTTTAAGATCATACTTCATAAATATATTTGTCAATTAAAAATTAAGTAAATAAAATTAAAAAAATTTTTGGTCAGGAAGGGTGGCTCACACCTATAATCCAAGCACTCTGGGAAGCCAAGGTGGAAGAATCCTTTTGGAGCTCAGGGTTGGCGACCAGCCTGAGCAAGAGCAAGAACCATCTCTACTAAAAACAGAAAAACTAGCCAGGCTTTGTGGTGGGCTCCTGTAGTCCCAGCTACTTGAGAGAATGATTGTCTTAGTCCAAGAGTTTGAGTTTGCTGTGAGCTACGACTCCATGGCACCATATGGAGGGTGACAAAGTGACACTTTGTCTCAAAAAAATTAATTAATAAAAATGAAAATTTTAAAAATTAATAGTGGTGGATCCAAGATTTGGATCCATGAAACCATAAAAATCATAGGAAAACCATAGATTTGGATCCATGAAACCATAACCATAGGACAACCATAGATTTGGATCCATGAAACCATAAAAGTCATAGGAAAAACTCTCCTGGACATTGGAATAGGCAAAGAATTTGTGACTAAGTCCTCAAAAATTAAATGCAACATGGGCGGCACCTGTGGCTCAATGAGTAGGGCGCCAAACCCATATGCTGGAGGTGGTGGGTTTCAACCCAGCCCCAGCTAAAAATTGCAAAAAAAAATTAAATGCAACAAACTCAAAAATAGACAAATGGTGGAGGGAGGGCACGGTACTTTTTGAGACCAGTGTCGGCCACAGGTGGCCACAGGAGGGGACATGACTCTGCTGTGTCATCCACAGAGCCTGATGGACACTTTCCTTCTGATCGAGGAGAGAGAAGACAATTCCACTTGCATCTCAGATCAAAGTCCAGAGCTAGGCAGTTCCTGGTTGAATTCTCCATGTGTCTTGTGACCTCAGTCCATTGGGGAGCCTCAAGTGCTATGGCTCACACAGCCCCTCCCCCTACCTGTTCTTACTGCCCAGTGACCCCCTGTAATTCATGGTCTCCCCTGACCCTATCTTCTCTGAGCTCAAAGGGCCCTGCCCCAGAGGAGCTCTGGGACAATTAGAAACAAGGGGATGAAGGGGGTGGTCCCCAGGCAAGAGTCCGGGCATGAGAGGGGAAAATAGAGGGGACCCAACACCCTTGGGCACCCTCCCTGAGGTCTCAATCAGGGTGAAGGGAAGGTAGGATGAGATGTGGGTGAACTTCAAAGGAAAGTGACAAGACAGAGGGTAGAAGACAGAGGCCCCCACCTACCCACCTGCTGATGTCTCTATCTCAGAATCAGATCATCTGGGTGTCCCAGTCCCTCACCACCAGGTCCTGACACCATGAGTGATGGAAACCATTATCCTGATCCCAGAGAAACTTCCAAACACATTTGAGTTATATATATATTTATATACATATATACTTGTATATATAAATGTATGTATTTATATATATATTTGAGACAGAGTCTTGCTTTATTGCCCTTCGTGGAGTGCCGTGGCATCACAGCTCACAGAAACCTCAGGCTCTTGGGCTCAAGC
>NW_003855736.1:0-1831 GCF_000181295.1 Otolemur garnettii | reverse complement strand
TGTGTGTTCAAGAGCAGGGCCTGCACCAAAGGCATTGTTGATGTTGCGAGTTGTCTCTGCTGCTTTCTGACCCCTCTTGAACTCAAAAAAGAAAATTGCTCAAATTTGCTTTTTGTCTAATGTCACTTCCATAGTCCAAAAATAAATATAAAATAAAGAGCAAGTAATAAGTCACTAGCAACGAAAGATAAAATGAGAATTGTGCATTAAAATGATGTATAACATACCCACGTTCATTTAAGAATATATTCCTGTATCTAACAGCAAATTTCAACAATGTAGAAACCACAATTACTTTTGCATCAACCTATAATTAGGAAACAGTGATAAGAAATAGAGTATTCTCCATTAGGAGATACATGAGCTCACTACAAAAACTGTCAAAACTAGGCAATGGTTTAGGTCTCTGAAAAAGCAAAAAAATTGTTTAGCTATGCTTTTGTAAGTACATAGTATATAAGACAATGATTCTAAAAATGAGACATTGTGAAAAAGTCTACTTTAGAATAATCGTTTCTATTTTGTTCTTTAGGGGGAATTTGAAAGTGACTGGGGTGGTGTTTCCAGTGGCTAGGAGCCAGGAATGTAATTAAGTCTCCTACAATACTACCCACAAGGAACCACCCTTTCCAAAATTACCAAAGTGCCAAGTGGGAGAAGTCCCACTTTAGAATAGAGTCTTCTTTAACATTTTAATCTAAAGAAAATTTAGTCCATTTACTTGAAAATTCCTGGAATCTCACCTTGACCGTCATTGATATTGAGAAGTCCAATGGTTTATGTACATTGATTTTGTGCCCTGAGACTTTGCTGAAACTATGTGTCAATTCTAGGAGCCTTTTGGTGAAGACTTCGGTTTTTTCCAGGTACGATATTAGTGTTATCAGCAAAAACTTAATGGTTTGAATTCCTCTTTCTTGATTTGGATACACTTTATTTCTTTCTCTTGCCTGATTGCTCTGGCCAGGACTACCAGTACTATGTTGAATAGTAGAGGTGCCAGTGGGCACCTTGGTCTTGTTCTGGTTGGTAGGGGAATGCTTTTTTTGTTTGTTTGTTTTTTCTACTCAGCAGGATGTTGGCTATAGGTTTGTGCTATATGGCTTTTAATGTGCTACTGAATTTGGTTTGTTAGTATTTTATTGAAGACTTTTCATCTATATTTACAAGGGTTGTTTGTCTGCAGTTTTCTTTTTTGTTGTTGTGTCCTTTCCTGGCTTTGGTATCAAGGTGATGCTGGCTTCATAGAATAAGCTGGGGATAATTCCTTCCTTCTGAATACTGTGTGATAACTTCCGTGGTATGAGTGCCAGCTCTTCTTTGTAGATCTGGTAGAATTTGGCTATGAATCCATCTGGTCCAGGGCTTTTTTGTTGCGATTGAGAGCCGTTTTTTAACTACTGCATTGATCTCGCTGTTCATTATTGGTTTGTTCAGGACTAGTTTCTTCCTGAGAGTCCTGGGAGGGTTGTGTTTCTGGGAATTTTCCCATTTCCTCTACATTTTCTACTTTATGTGCATAGAGAATTTTGTAGTATTTTTAGACAATGTTTTGGATTATTGTAGGGTCAGTTCTAATGTCTCCTTGTTATTGTTGATTGAGCTTATTCAGATCCTTACTCTTCTATTCTTGGTTATTCTAGCACAAGGTTTGTGTATTTTATCTTTTAAAAAATTCAACTTTTTGTTTATTTATGCTTTTGTTGCTGTTGTTGTGTTCTTTTCCAACCCATTTGGACCTTCTGACTTTCACTATACTTTTTCTTCTGCTGTTTGGGTTTGCTTTGTTTTTCTTTTTGTAGTTCATTGAGGAATGATATTAGGTTTTTAA
>NW_003855735.1:0-1832 GCF_000181295.1 Otolemur garnettii | reverse complement strand
GGCAAGGCACTACAATGAGTGGAGCACATGGGCCCTTCTCTTTCAAGGTCAAGGGATCTATAGCTGAGCTCAGTGAGGACTTTTGAAAGACTGGGCCTTCTAATGCCTTTTGAAAGTAGCTTACTATTTTAAAAAATCACGTAACATATAATTTTAGAAAATATGAAATGTAGGGGTGTGAAATGAGGGTAATAATCCATATATCCTATGGCCTAGCAATTTATTTTCAGATACCCATTTTTGCAAAATATTTATACATGTGCCTCCCAAAAGGTATTCTAAAAGGAGATAATGAGAGTATTTGAGATTGCAGACGATTTAAAACCATTCTCAATGTTCATCCATAGAAAGATAGGTTAAATGGGGCTGGGTGTGGTTGCTCACACCTGTAGTCCTGGCACTCTGGGAGGCCAAAGCTGACGGATTGGAGTTCAAGACCACCCTGAGTAACAGTGATAACCCATCTCTAAAAAAATAGCCATGTATTGTGGTAGGCATCTGTGGTCTTAGCTGCTTTGGAGGCTGGGGCAGAAGGATCTCCTGAACACAGGAGATTGAGGTTGCTGTGGGCTGTGACTCCATGATGCTCAACCCAGGGCGATCAAGTAAGACTCTGTCTAAAAAAAAAGGAAAAAAAAAACTGGTTAAATGAATTATAGGACATCCCATCTTGCAATCATTTGAGGATGGCACAAATTTATTTATTGGTGCTGGCATCAAATGATATTTAAGATAAATTAAGAAAAATAAACAAGATGTAGCCCAGTGTATTAGTTTACTTCTGTGTACTCAAGAGGCTTGTTTACACCAAGAAAGCTCCAGACACCCACATGTGTGTTTGTGTACGCATAGAAGAATCCAGAAGAATACCCAAGAAACTGCAAAAAGTGGTTACTTGAAGGAGCAAGATTCATTTTATTTGTATTCCATTTGTATTGTGATGTTTTTAAAACCAGGAGCATGTTTTAATTTTTCCAGTGAAGAAATGACCTAAAAAAATTGATGCTATATCTATAAATCTATAAATCTACTACTCCAAACATTTAAAAATATTTTGGAGTATATCCTTCTAGACTGTGCTTTTATCCATATATGGCAAATATATGTATTTTGTGAGTTTTTTCCCAATTATGAATTTCTCATGTTAGTAAATATACTATCGTCTCACTTTTTTATTTTGGTAAACTTCATTTTATTTTTCTTTTATTAAGTTAAATATACATAGATCATGAACACATTTATGCATATGTGGGGTACCATGTGTTGAATTTTTTTTACACAATCTGAGGTGGACACATCAAACCAATCCACATAGCTTTCGCCTCATTTACTTCATTATTGTGTTAAGACATTTATGTTCTACACTTGACAGATTTGACTGGTACCCTTGCAATATGCTCCACGGGTGTGTTCCTGCCTTTTACCCTCCCTCTATCAAACCTTCCCCCTCCCCTCTGTTCCCACTGATAAACTTTATTGATCATAAAATGCACAGATGGTAAAATTTACCCATTTTTAAAGTCCATAATATTTTGACAAATATAGACAAGTTTGCACAAGGTCACTTTTAATGTCTGTATAGAACCTTTCCTTACTAAAGAGTAATTGCTATTTTCCTGGCCATAGAGACTAGTTTAAGGATAGGTCCATGAACCACGTCAGCCCAATCTTAGCCATTCCTGGAATTTCTGGTGGAGAATACTTGATTGCCCATTCCACAGAAATGGATGTTTAGGCTGTTTTAAATGTTGAACTGTTGTTGAACTGTTATAAATACTGCAGAGATAAATGAACATTTTTGAAGCCAAGTCATTGCAGACATTTTTATAAGA
>NW_003855734.1:0-1832 GCF_000181295.1 Otolemur garnettii | reverse complement strand
GAAGGGGGGGGGGGGGGAAGAAAAGCCCATGGAAGAGTTCAGTGCCAAGAATAGGCAAGACATTTTTGAAAAAGAAAAATAAGAATGGGGAGGAATTAAGACAGTAGATATCAGAGTATAAATAGAGAAATGTCCAACTAAACAGTCACACTTCTAAGGAGAAGTGTTGTAGGATGATCACTGCCTTATAGTTTCAATAATGAAAAGTGGAATGTGTAAATTAATGGTGGCCTATTTATGTAATATAGAACCATACAGTAGTTAAAATGAATGGACTAGAGTCACAAGTATCAACATAGATAAATCTTGAAAGGATAATACTGAATGCAAATTCTAGGAGATACACACATATAAATTTATAAAGATATAAGACAAAAATGCAATAGAAAAAAACATCAAAGTAGTTCAGGTGATCAAACACTAGTCTCAGGTAGGGCATGGAACTAAGAGTTTAGGAAAGGCTGATCAACTAGAATAAAATGAAGAGATCAACAGACTTGAGTTCTTATGAAATAGAAAAGCATACCCTCTGCTGAGCCACAACCTGGAGAGAGCCTTTGTCCTCACTAGACTCTTTGCTTCCTTTTTGGACACAGAAAAGGAAGCTTGGTTAAGAGCCAGGTCCTTGTGATCTTTCCAAAACCTCAGTGGCAGCCTTTATCACATCTCTGCATTTTGAGATGCTTTATTTAATTCTAAGACAAACACACACATACACAAAGTGAGCCAAAGTATAATATTTGAAGCCCATCTCTCTCTCATACCTATAATCATACCCTGTCACTAACGGGAAGTGCATCTAGTTACCTGTGTTCTCATTACCCTCACTCCCTTAGTGGTTCAGTACTTTCTCATATCTGCCTATCCCTACAACCCTCTTAAGTCATCCTTTCCATCTAGAACCATTATTCCATTATTATTAAGATATTCTATATTCTTAGTATTCTTTTTTTGGGAAGTGTTCTTTTTTTTTTTTTTTTTGAGACAGAGCCTCAAGCTGTCCCCCTGGGTAGAGTGCCATGGCATCATAGCTCACAGCAACCTCTAACTCCTGGGCTCAAGTGATTCTCCTGCCTCAGCCTCCCAAGTAGCTAGGACCACAGGCACCCGCCGCAACGCCTGGCTATTTTTTGGTTGCAGCCATCATTGTTGTTTTGGCGGGCCTGGGCTGGATTCAAACCTGCCACCTTAGGTGTATGTGGCTGGCACCTTAGCTACTTGAGCCATGGGCGCCGAGCCCTAAAAGAATATCTTAAAGTTTAACACTCATTTCTTCATTTTAAAATTTCCTTCTTAGAAAACCAGAAATAAATCAGAGCATCATAAATATAAAAACATCTATAGCAAATATCATCATTAATTGTGAAAAAATGGAAATATTCCTTTCAAAGTCAAGAGTAAGATACACATAGTAAAACCATTCTACGTTGTTCTGGGAGTCCTAACCAATGTAATAAGACAAGAGAAAAAAAGCATAGGAATTGGAAAGGAAGGAACAAAGTAATTATTAATACACAAATATTATTCATAAAGGATTTTCAAGACAATGTTTTCACATTTTATCAATATTCATACTGAGCTCTTCAAGGTTGATGGACATAAAATCAATATTCAAAAATCAGTAGTGTAATCCTAGCACTCTGGGAGGCCAAGGAGGGTGGATTGCTGGAGTTCACAAATTTGAGACCAGTCGAGAAAAACTGAGGCAAGAGCATGGCTTGAGCTGGACTTGGAGGTTGCCGTGAGCTATGACTCCACAGCACTCTAACCAGGGCAACAGAATGGCATTCTGTCTCAGGCAAAAAAAAAAAAAAAAAAAAAGAAAGAAACAA
>NW_003855733.1:0-1832 GCF_000181295.1 Otolemur garnettii | reverse complement strand
GGCAAGGCACTACAATGAGTGGAGCACATGGGCCCTTCTCTTTCAAGGTCAAGGGATCTATAGCTGAGCTCAGTGAGGACTTTTGAAAGACTGGGCCTTCTAATGCCTTTTGAAAGTAGCTTACTATTTTAAAAAATCACGTAACATATAATTTTAGAAAATATGAAATGTAGGGGTGTGAAATGAGGGTAATAATCCATATATCCTATGGCCTAGCAATTTATTTTCAGATACCCATTTTTGCAAAATATTTATACATGTGCCTCCCAAAAGGTATTCTAAAAGGAGATAATGAGAGTATTTGAGATTGCAGACGATTTAAAACCATTCTCAATGTTCATCCATAGAAAGATAGGTTAAATGGGGCTGGGTGTGGTTGCTCACACCTGTAGTCCTGGCACTCTGGGAGGCCAAAGCTGACGGATTGGAGTTCAAGACCACCCTGAGTAACAGTGATAACCCATCTCTAAAAAAATAGCCATGTATTGTGGTAGGCATCTGTGGTCTTAGCTGCTTTGGAGGCTGGGGCAGAAGGATCTCCTGAACACAGGAGATTGAGGTTGCTGTGGGCTGTGACTCCATGATGCTCAACCCAGGGCGATCAAGTAAGACTCTGTCTAAAAAAAAAGGAAAAAAAAAACTGGTTAAATGAATTATAGGACATCCCATCTTGCAATCATTTGAGGATGGCACAAATTTATTTATTGGTGCTGGCATCAAATGATATTTAAGATAAATTAAGAAAAATAAACAAGATGTAGCCCAGTGTATTAGTTTACTTCTGTGTACTCAAGAGGCTTGTTTACACCAAGAAAGCTCCAGACACCCACATGTGTGTTTGTGTACGCATAGAAGAATCCAGAAGAATACCCAAGAAACTGCAAAAAGTGGTTACTTGAAGGAGCAAGATTCATTTTATTTGTATTCCATTTGTATTGTGATGTTTTTAAAACCAGGAGCATGTTTTAATTTTTCCAGTGAAGAAATGACCTAAAAAAATTGATGCTATATCTATAAATCTATAAATCTACTACTCCAAACATTTAAAAATATTTTGGAGTATATCCTTCTAGACTGTGCTTTTATCCATATATGGCAAATATATGTATTTTGTGAGTTTTTTCCCAATTATGAATTTCTCATGTTAGTAAATATACTATCGTCTCACTTTTTTATTTTGGTAAACTTCATTTTATTTTTCTTTTATTAAGTTAAATATACATAGATCATGAACACATTTATGCATATGTGGGGTACCATGTGTTGAATTTTTTTTACACAATCTGAGGTGGACACATCAAACCAATCCACATAGCTTTCGCCTCATTTACTTCATTATTGTGTTAAGACATTTATGTTCTACACTTGACAGATTTGACTGGTACCCTTGCAATATGCTCCACGGGTGTGTTCCTGCCTTTTACCCTCCCTCTATCAAACCTTCCCCCTCCCCTCTGTTCCCACTGATAAACTTTATTGATCATAAAATGCACAGATGGTAAAATTTACCCATTTTTAAAGTCCATAATATTTTGACAAATATAGACAAGTTTGCACAAGGTCACTTTTAATGTCTGTATAGAACCTTTCCTTACTAAAGAGTAATTGCTATTTTCCTGGCCATAGAGACTAGTTTAAGGATAGGTCCATGAACCACGTCAGCCCAATCTTAGCCATTCCTGGAATTTCTGGTGGAGAATACTTGATTGCCCATTCCACAGAAATGGATGTTTAGGCTGTTTTAAATGTTGAACTGTTGTTGAACTGTTATAAATACTGCAGAGATAAATGAACATTTTTGAAGCCAAGTCATTGCAGACATTTTTATAAGA
>NW_003855732.1:0-1832 GCF_000181295.1 Otolemur garnettii | reverse complement strand
TTGTTTCTTTCTTTTTTTTTTTTTTTTTTTTTGCCTGAGACAGAATGCCATTCTGTTGCCCTGGTTAGAGTGCTGTGGAGTCATAGCTCACGGCAACCTCCAAGTCCAGCTCAAGCCATGCTCTTGCCTCAGTTTTTCTCGACTGGTCTCAAATTTGTGAACTCCAGCAATCCACCCTCCTTGGCCTCCCAGAGTGCTAGGATTACACTACTGATTTTTGAATATTGATTTTATGTCCATCAACCTTGAAGAGCTCAGTATGAATATTGATAAAATGTGAAAACATTGTCTTGAAAATCCTTTATGAATAATATTTGTGTATTAATAATTACTTTGTTCCTTCCTTTCCAATTCCTATGCTTTTTTTCTCTTGTCTTATTACATTGGTTAGGACTCCCAGAACAACGTAGAATGGTTTTACTATGTGTATCTTACTCTTGACTTTGAAAGGAATATTTCCATTTTTTCACAATTAATGATGATATTTGCTATAGATGTTTTTATATTTATGATGCTCTGATTTATTTCTGGTTTTCTAAGAAGGAAATTTTAAAATGAAGAAATGAGTGTTAAACTTTAAGATATTCTTTTAGGGCTCGGCGCCCATGGCTCAAGTAGCTAAGGTGCCAGCCACATACACCTAAGGTGGCAGGTTTGAATCCAGCCCAGGCCCGCCAAAACAACAATGATGGCTGCAACCAAAAAATAGCCAGGCGTTGCGGCGGGTGCCTGTGGTCCTAGCTACTTGGGAGGCTGAGGCAGGAGAATCACTTGAGCCCAGGAGTTAGAGGTTGCTGTGAGCTATGATGCCATGGCACTCTACCCAGGGGGACAGCTTGAGGCTCTGTCTCAAAAAAAAAAAAAAAAAGAACACTTCCCAAAAAAAGAATACTAAGAATATAGAATATCTTAATAATAATGGAATAATGGTTCTAGATGGAAAGGATGACTTAAGAGGGTTGTAGGGATAGGCAGATATGAGAAAGTACTGAACCACTAAGGGAGTGAGGGTAATGAGAACACAGGTAACTAGATGCACTTCCCGTTAGTGACAGGGTATGATTATAGGTATGAGAGAGAGATGGGCTTCAAATATTATACTTTGGCTCACTTTGTGTATGTGTGTGTTTGTCTTAGAATTAAATAAAGCATCTCAAAATGCAGAGATGTGATAAAGGCTGCCACTGAGGTTTTGGAAAGATCACAAGGACCTGGCTCTTAACCAAGCTTCCTTTTCTGTGTCCAAAAAGGAAGCAAAGAGTCTAGTGAGGACAAAGGCTCTCTCCAGGTTGTGGCTCAGCAGAGGGTATGCTTTTCTATTTCATAAGAACTCAAGTCTGTTGATCTCTTCATTTTATTCTAGTTGATCAGCCTTTCCTAAACTCTTAGTTCCATGCCCTACCTGAGACTAGTGTTTGATCACCTGAACTACTTTGATGTTTTTTTCTATTGCATTTTTGTCTTATATCTTTATAAATTTATATGTGTGTATCTCCTAGAATTTGCATTCAGTATTATCCTTTCAAGATTTATCTATGTTGATACTTGTGACTCTAGTCCATTCATTTTAACTACTGTATGGTTCTATATTACATAAATAGGCCACCATTAATTTACACATTCCACTTTTCATTATTGAAACTATAAGGCAGTGATCATCCTACAACACTTCTCCTTAGAAGTGTGACTGTTTAGTTGGACATTTCTCTATTTATACTCTGATATCTACTGTCTTAATTCCTCCCCATTCTTATTTTTCTTTTTCAAAAATGTCTTGCCTATTCTTGGCACTGAACTCTTCCATGGGCTTTTCTTCCCCCCCCCCCCCCTTC
>NW_003855731.1:0-1833 GCF_000181295.1 Otolemur garnettii | reverse complement strand
TCCAGCCTTTTGTGTACAGCCAATCTCTATTATTATAGTACATTAATTGGATTAATAATCATCAGTTTGCATATTTTGATGGGTGGTTCTCGTCCCCGGAGGATATACCTCCCACTCCACAAGGAGGATAGAAGAACCTGGGCGCTGGGTGCTGAGAAGGGCGGCCAAGTGGACCCTACACTTGTGCTTCAGCTAAAAAAACTGTTCTGCCCACTCAGCTTCCCTTCTGGCTCCAGTGGCTTTTCCTTACCTCCTCCCCATTTCAGGAATTAAGCCCCTTTTCTCCTCCCCAATGCAGCACTCAGAAGATTAAGACTAATATCCTGGTACCCAGCCGTTGTGCCCCCCTCAAGTGGAGTACACCTCAATGTCGTATCTTAATGTCAGATAAAGCATTTTTGCTTTAAACAGATGATGGGTGATTCCCATCCCCTGCTCCCCCCTCCACTATTTACTGTCATCATTGGAGAATTAAATTTATAAGGTAACATTTTTTCTTCTCAGTAAGTCTGTGGCCTCTCCAAAGGAACCTATTGTAGCTAGGCAGATACTGTAACATCACCCAACCTGCAGCTTGTGGCCAGATGCTACATAATATCCAGAGGCTCACTGTGTAGTTTAATGCATATTTTCATATGTAGTAATAAAAGCATAGAATAAGCTTCTCATGCTCCTAAATTCATGGGTAATTTTGCCACAGATGAGGCAAGAATTAAAAAAAATAGTGATCAATGTAAACCTGAACTATTAAGTAAATAACGTAATTAGTAAGGAGAGGAAAACAAGATACAAGGGAATCCGTGCAAAAATATTTAACGAACATGAGCATAGTGGGAGAAGCGTGGATTTTAGAGTCAGACCCAAGTTTGAATCCAGCCTGACCACAAATCATCTCTGTGACCATGGACCAGCCAGTTACTTACATTTCTCTGCTGCAGTGAAGAAGTATTTCTTTAGGTTGTTTTGAGCCAAATGAGATAATACATAAAAATTCTAGACATGCAGTAGACACCAAATAAATGCCAGTTCCCCTTCATTTTAAAAAGGAAGTAATCAATTTAATGTACTTTGAAACTGTTTACCAGGGGGGTTCTTGTTCTTCAGTTAAAACTGAGCAAAAAGTCAACTGGCCTATAGTCCATGGAGCCAGACCAACTGTCAGTCTTATGCGCCAGGGATAGAGAGAAAGGACAGATGGCCAAAGCCAAGGCCAGAACTTTGAATTCAAGTCTCTTAAAAAGGTATCGTACTGGGTGCTGTGGCTCACACCTGCAATCCCAGCACTCTGGGAGGCTGAGGCGGGTAGATTGTTTGAGCTCAGGAGTTTGAGACAAGCCTGAGCAAGAGCGAGACCCCGTCACTACTAGCTGGGTGAAAAGCTAGCTGGGCATCCAACTGTGCCTGTGGTCCCAGATACTTGGGAGGCTGAGGCAGGAGGATCTCCTGAACCCAAGAGTTTGAGGTAGAATGCCACAGCATTCTACCCAGTGCAACATGATGAGACTCTGTCTCAAACAAGAAAAAAGGTATTGTCACTTCAAAGAAGACTTGATGTGATCAATGTCACCTGGGTGCCTGTTAAGTGCCAGACACAGGGTCTAGGCCTCTAGGACTGGCTGCCCCACCCCTGCCTTCATGGGGCCAGACATTGATCAGAGAGGCAGACATTAACCCGATTACTGTGCAAATAAATTATTTCATGCTACAGAAGTGTTATAAAGGAAGGACACTCGGCTCGGTACCTGTGGCTCAAGTGGCTAAGGTGCCAGCCACATACACCTAAGGTGGCGGGTTCGAATCCCCAGCCCGGGCCCGCCAAACAACAATGATGGC
>NW_003855730.1:0-1833 GCF_000181295.1 Otolemur garnettii | reverse complement strand
CCCCTGGGTAGAGTGTCATGGCATCACGCTCACAGCAACCTCCAACTCCTGGGCTCAAGCGAGTCTCCTGCCTCAGCCTCCCAAGTAGCTGGGACCACAGGCACCTGCTACAGCGCCCGGCTATTTTTTGGTTGCAGCCATATTGTTGTTTTGGTGGGCCCAGGCTGGATTCGAACCCACCACCTTAGGTGTATGTGGCTGGCGCCTTAGCCACTTGAGCCACAGGTGCCGAGCCAAAAGAAAATAATTTTGAATGTAAATGTTTTTCATGTCTTACATCATTTCTAGCATGGATATCATATTTTTAGAAAGGTCATTTTCACTCCAGCATAGATATGATGATGTACATCTTCTGTTTTTTAGTTTTATTTTTAAACAGTTTTAATTCATACAATTCACTCTTTTAAAGTGTATACTTGATTTGTTTTTTTAGTATATTCATAGGTTATGTGCAACTGTCACCACAATTTTAGAATATTTATTTCATCATCTCAAAAATAAATGACATCAGCCCCTACTTCCCCATTCCCCGTGTACTGTGTTTCCCCGAAAATAAGACATTGTCTTATATTTATTTTTTCTCAAGAAGACACACTAGGGCTTATTTTCAGGGGATGTTTCCCTGCTGAAATGCATGGTGTGGCTATGCAGATATGGTGCATAGCCATGCCCATCATTAGGTCTTATTGTCAAGGTAGGGCTTATATTTAACAAATGCACAGAAATCCTGCTGGGGCTTATTTTTGGGGTAGGTCTTTTTTTTCAGGGAAATACGGTATTTAGCAACCACTAATCTACTTTCTGTCTATATATTTGCCTACTCTGGACACTTCATGTAAATGGAATCTTAAAATGTGGTCTTTTGGCTCTGCGCCTGTGGCTCAAGAGGCTGGGGCACTGGCCACATACACCTAAGGTGGCGGGTTCAAATCCAGCCCCAGCCCACCAAACAACAATGATGGCTGCAACCAAAAAAATGGCCAGGCGTTGTGGCAGGTGCCTGTGGTCCCAGCTACTTGGGAGGCTGAGGCAGGAGACTCGTTTGAGCCCAGGAGTTGGAGGTTGCTGTAACTGTGATGCTATAGCACTCTACTCAGGGGGACAGCTTGAGGCTCTGTCTCAAAAAAAAAAAAAAAATAAGGTCTTTTATGGCTGGCATCTTTTACTTAGCATGTTCAAGTTGGAGACTTTCTTAGTACTTCATTCATTTTTATGACCAAATAATCTTGCATTATGTGGATATACATTTTGTTTTTTCCATTAATCAGTTGATAGACATTTGGTTTTTCCCCCCCATCTTTGCCTATTGTGAATAATTCTGCTATAAATATTTTCATGCAAGTTTTGTTTGTATATATGTCTAGGAGTGGAATTGCTAGGTCATATGATAATTCTGTATTTAATTGTTTAAGGAATTGCCAGACTGTTTTCCAAAATAGCTGTACTATTTTACATTCCCACCAGCAGTGTGTGTTTTGATTTCTCTGTATCTTCACCAACAGCAGTTATTATCTGACTTTTTGACTCTAGCCATTCTATTACGCATGAAATAGAATCTCATTGTGGTTTTGATTTGCATTTCACTGATAATTAATGATGTTGAGTATTGTTTATGTTTATTGGCTATTTGTATCTTCTTTGTAGAAATGTCTATTCAAGTTCTTTGTTCACGTTTTAATTTATTTGTCCTTTTATTATTGAGTTGCTGTAGTTCTTTTTTTTTTTCTTTTTTTTTTTCGAGACAGAGCCTCAAGCTGTCCCCCTGGGTAGAGTGCCATAGCATTACAGCTCACAGCAACCTCCAACTCCTGGGCTCAAGCGAGTCTCCTGCCT
>NW_003855729.1:0-1833 GCF_000181295.1 Otolemur garnettii | reverse complement strand
AGGCAGGAGACTCGCTTGAGCCCAGGAGTTGGAGGTTGCTGTGAGCTGTAATGCTATGGCACTCTACCCAGGGGGACAGCTTGAGGCTCTGTCTCGAAAAAAAAAAAGAAAAAAAAAAAGAACTACAGCAACTCAATAATAAAAGGACAAATAAATTAAAACGTGAACAAAGAACTTGAATAGACATTTCTACAAAGAAGATACAAATAGCCAATAAACATAAACAATACTCAACATCATTAATTATCAGTGAAATGCAAATCAAAACCACAATGAGATTCTATTTCATGCGTAATAGAATGGCTAGAGTCAAAAAGTCAGATAATAACTGCTGTTGGTGAAGATACAGAGAAATCAAAACACACACTGCTGGTGGGAATGTAAAATAGTACAGCTATTTTGGAAAACAGTCTGGCAATTCCTTAAACAATTAAATACAGAATTATCATATGACCTAGCAATTCCACTCCTAGACATATATACAAACAAAACTTGCATGAAAATATTTATAGCAGAATTATTCACAATAGGCAAAGATGGGGGGGAAAAACCAAATGTCTATCAACTGATTAATGGAAAAAACAAAATGTATATCCACATAATGCAAGATTATTTGGTCATAAAAATGAATGAAGTACTAAGAAAGTCTCCAACTTGAACATGCTAAGTAAAAGATGCCAGCCATAAAAGACCTTATTTTTTTTTTTTTTTTGAGACAGAGCCTCAAGCTGTCCCCCTGAGTAGAGTGCTATAGCATCACAGTTACAGCAACCTCCAACTCCTGGGCTCAAACGAGTCTCCTGCCTCAGCCTCCCAAGTAGCTGGGACCACAGGCACCTGCCACAACGCCTGGCCATTTTTTTGGTTGCAGCCATCATTGTTGTTTGGTGGGCTGGGGCTGGATTTGAACCCGCCACCTTAGGTGTATGTGGCCAGTGCCCCAGCCTCTTGAGCCACAGGCGCAGAGCCAAAAGACCACATTTTAAGATTCCATTTACATGAAGTGTCCAGAGTAGGCAAATATATAGACAGAAAGTAGATTAGTGGTTGCTAAATACCGTATTTCCCTGAAAAAAAAGACCTACCCCAAAAATAAGCCCCAGCAGGATTTCTGTGCATTTGTTAAATATAAGCCCTACCTTGACAATAAGACCTAATGATGGGCATGGCTATGCACCATATCTGCATAGCCACACCATGCATTTCAGCAGGGAAACATCCCCTGAAAATAAGCCCTAGTGTGTCTTCTTGAGAAAAAATAAATATAAGACAATGTCTTATTTTCGGGGAAACACAGTACACGGGGAATGGGGAAGTAGGGGCTGATGTCATTTATTTTTGAGATGATGAAATAAATATTCTAAAATTGTGGTGACAGTTGCACATAACCTATGAATATACTAAAAAAACAAATCAAGTATACACTTTAAAAGAGTGAATTGTATGAATTAAAACTGTTTAAAAATAAAACTAAAAAACAGAAGATGTACATCATCATATCTATGCTGGAGTGAAAATGACCTTTCTAAAAATATGATATCCATGCTAGAAATGATGTAAGACATGAAAAACATTTACATTCAAAATTATTTTCTTTTGGCTCGGCACCTGTGGCTCAAGTGGCTAAGGCGCCAGCCACATACACCTAAGGTGGTGGGTTCGAATCCAGCCTGGGCCCACCAAAACAACAATATGGCTGCAACCAAAAAATAGCCGGGCGCTGTAGCAGGTGCCTGTGGTCCCAGCTACTTGGGAGGCTGAGGCAGGAGACTCGCTTGAGCCCAGGAGTTGGAGGTTGCTGTGAGCGTGATGCCATGACACTCTACCCAGGGG
>NW_003855728.1:0-1834 GCF_000181295.1 Otolemur garnettii | reverse complement strand
AAAACCATAACCTACAAGGGGAAGAATATTAGAATGACTACAGATCTCTCTGCTAAAACTTTTCAAGCTAGAAGAGGGTGGTCATTGACTTTTAATCTCCTAGAACAAAATAACTGTCAACTCAGGATCCTGTATCCAGCGAAACTGAATTTCATCTATGATGAAGAAATTAAATACTTTAATGATAATCACATGTTGAAGAAATTTGCCATAACTAAATCAGCTCTCCAGGAAATTCTCAGATCTATCCTCCATAATGACTAATGCAATCCTCTACTACAATAGTAAACTCACTCAGAAACTTTTGATCAAATTCCAACTTCCACAGTGGTGAAAAGATTAAAGATGTCCACTGGACTTTTGAAAAACTCGATACCCAAAATTATTCCAGGCTTATCAATATTCTCAATCAATGTGAATGGCTTAAATTGCCCTCTAAAGAGGCACAGTCTGGCTGACTGGATACAAAAACTTAGGTCAGATGTCTGCTGTGTAGAAGAATCTCATCTTTCCTTAAAAGATAAATATAGACTCAGGGTGAAGGGATGGTCATCTATATTCCAGGCAAATGGAAAGCATAAAAAAGCAGGTGTTGCAATTTTATTCACAGATACAATAGGCTTTAAACTAACAAAAGTAAGGAAGGATAAGAATGGTTATTTCATATTTGTTAAGGATAATACTCAATATGATGAGAGTTCAATTGTTAATATTTATGCACCCAACCACAATGCACCTCGATTTATAAGAGATACTCTTAACAGGCATGAGCAACTTGATTTCTTCCAGCACCATCATAGTTGGAGAATTCAACATTCCTTTCGCAATGTTGGATAGGTCCTCCAATAAGAAGCTGAGCAAAGAAATTTTAGATTTAAACTTAACCATCCAACATTTGGATTTAACAGACATCTACAAAACATTTCATCCTAACAAAACTGAATACACATTTTTCTCATCAGCCCATGGAACATACTCCAAAATTAACCACATCTTAGGTCACAAGTATAACCTCAGTAAATTTAAAAGAATAGAAATTATTCTATGCATCTTCTCGGACCATCACGGAATAAAAGTTGAACTCAGTAACAACAGAAATCTCCAGACCGTACAAAAACATGGAAGCTAAATGATACCTGGGTCAGAGATGAGATTAACAAGGAAATTATCAAATTTGGGGGACAAAACGATAATGAAGACATGAATTATGAGAACCTCTGGGATACTGCAGGCAGTCCTAAGAGGGAAATTTATAGCACTGCAAGCCTTCCTCAAGAAAACAGAAAGAGAGGAAGTTAAAAATTTAATGGGACATCTCAAACAACTGGAATAGGAAGACATTGCAATCCCAAACCCAGCAGAAGAAAAGAAATAACCAAAATTAGAGCAGAATTAAATGAATTTGAAAAGAAAAGGATTATACAACAGATCAATAAATCAAAAAGTTGGTTTTTTGAAAAGGTCAATAAAATAGATAAACTTTTGGCTCACCTAACCAGAAAAAAAAAGATTAAAATCTCTAATTTCATCAATCAGAAATGGTAAAGATGAAATAACAACAGACCCCTCAGAAATCAAAAAAACCTTAATGAATATTACAAGAAACTCTATTCTCAGAAATATGACAATCTTAAGGAAATCGACCAATACTGGAAAGCATGTCATCTCCTAAGACTTAGCCAGATGAAGTGGAAATGTTGAACAGGACTATATCAAGCTCTGAAATAGCATCAACTATACAAAATATCCCTAAAAAGAAAAGCCCAGGACCAGATGGCTTCACGTCAGAATTCTACCAAACCTTCAAAGAGGAACTAGTACCTATATTACTCAA
>NW_003855727.1:0-1834 GCF_000181295.1 Otolemur garnettii | reverse complement strand
CTTGGGACTATAGAATCACTTGAGCCCAAGAGTTTGAGGTTACTGTGAGCTGTGATACCACAGCACTCTACTAAGGGTGTCAAAGTGAGACTTTGTCTCAAAAAAAAAAAAAAAAAAGAAAGAAAGTTTTTGTCTGATTCTTGTTTTGCATTGTCTTAGTGTTAATATTTGTAGTCAGCACTCTGTGGGAGGCCTTATATTTACCATTAAGTTATTCATCTCTGGATCTCCAGCTCTCTCATTCTTAGATGAGACTTACTGTATCATAAACTCCTCAAGTAGAAGAGCTGGCAAATCCTGCATCTCTAGTATTTAGCATAATGCCTAGCATGTAGTAGGTTATTAATGTATCTGTTGAATGCATGAGTCTGTGCTGTGGTGAGGACGATCTGTTGAATTTCTAGGACTGGAGACATAATGGGTTTTTACAAAAGTCTGTTGTTTTCTCGTGCCAAATTTCTGACACCCTTCTAATGAACTACCATGCCTAAAATAAAGATTTTTGTTATTACTAAAGCACCTTAAGGGAAAGGATATAGGGATTTATGTTTTGCAAAATAGCAATCATGACTGATAATACACCTGGCTCCTCAAGTGAAAGATCCATGACTTCACTACAAGATTTAGATTCACTCCTCAATAATGCATGTAAATTACAAGTACTTATAGTGAGTACTTATCTTTTGGTAAGTATATCATTTAACTAGTCTTTGATGATTGAATTTCCAGGATTTTTTTTTAATACCAAAGCAGGGAATTCCAGTTACTACAAAATGTTTATGGACATTTGTGGATTTGTACTGTTATATGCAGATGTCTCAGAAATAAATCAATAAACTAATGATACTTTTTACTCCACTTATGAAGGTGACTTGATTAATTCCTATAGCTCCTATTGCTTTTGCAGCTTTCCTTTTACTCCAAATGATATCTGAAAAATTTATAGTAGCAGAATATTTGTAAAGAGTGAAATGATCATTTTAAGAACTTAGCACATTTATTTGTGAGCTGGTTAATTAACTGAATTGTGAACAACTAAATAAATATCAGGTTTTCTCTTTACACTCTATTCAATATTTAGAAGGCTTTTTTATAATAAACTTCCCATGACATTAAATTTTTAGATATAAAAAATAGGCCATTAGGAAAATATCTTTACTAATGCATGAATGTTTTAAATTTATTTACATTTTTCTCTGTGCTAATCAAGAACATTTATATTTTCAAAGGTAGGATGTTTCCCAAATTGGCTTAATAAAATTGGCTTAGTTGGAATTGTTTCTATCATTGAATGAAAATATTCAGATAGATTTTGTACTTCTCTGGCTATTCACAAGTGTACCAATAATATAGAATAAGTATGCCTACACTAAAGATGATTTTATTAGTGAAAAATCCTTTCTTTGAGTTAAACTTTATCCAGTTCATAGTAGGCCAGATTTTTATGTAGGAGTTCCATAATTTTCAGGTAAAAGAAGACTTCTTTTTGAAAATACTTATTAGATCTTTAATTTGACAGTACTCAGATGGTAAAAACAACTGTGTGTGAAATTAACAAGTATCTTTTGAGTAGCAAACTGTAGTAGATATAATATTGGAAGCTACAACAAAAATTCCTCATAGGATTATAGATAGAGTACTAAAGTTTGGAATAATAAAGATTATTCAAATTATACTTCTGTTTATATTTATCTTTGAAATATTATTTAGTATAATTTTATGAATTTTCTAGTAAATGTGACTTTTGCACATGTGAAAAAGTTAAATATTTTGTGTCCTTTCCTTGGTACCATGTTTTTGACAGTTTAGAATGTCATGGCCTTCTGGAGACTGA
>NW_003855726.1:0-1834 GCF_000181295.1 Otolemur garnettii | reverse complement strand
ATGACTACAAAGAAAGTTTTAACATTCTGCATTAGTACATGTTATAAGAATAATTGATTTCTCTCAACATAATAGTGCTATATAAGCACCAGGCACCTGAAATATTGCTATTAACTATATCATCATGTATCTAACTAAAACATACATAAAGATATCTTTCTAATTTTTTACAACATTAAATCCAATGAGAGAAACAAATGAAAAGCAAAGAAGTTGACTTAAAACTGTGGACTTCAAAGAGTAGTGAAAGAACCAGTATGCATAATATATGTAGCTTAATAAAGATAAGTATAAATTTTCTTAATATGAAAGAAGCAGTAGCTAAAAATTATGAGTTTTTAAATAGTCACATTTGTAATTATAGATACGTGACTGAGAAGAATGTGTTTCATCTCCATTTAGGTAAACATATAAAAGATGTAAAATCTCCATCTCTTTTTTTTTTTTTTTTTTTCCATTTTTTGGCTGGGGCTGGGTTTGAACCCACCACTTCTGGCATATGCAGCCAGTGCCCTACTCCTTTGAGCCTCAGGCACCACCCGAAAGCACTAAATTTTTTAAACTAAATGACAATGAAGACACAAATTATCAAAACCTGTGGGATACTGCAAAGGCAGTCCTAAGAGGGAAATTTATAGCTTTGTAAGCCTTCCTTAAGAGTATGGAAACAGAGGAAGTCAAGAACTTAATGGATCATCTGAAGTAACTGGAGAAGGAAGAACATCCCAACCCCAAACCCAGCAGAAGAAAGAAATAACCAAAATTAGAACAGAATTAAATGAAATTGAAAACAAAGAATCATTCAGAAGATCAACAAACCAAAAAGTTGCTTTTTTTAATATTAAGAAAATTATAAATCTTCAGGAAACCTAATGAGAAACAGAAAAGTAAAATCCCTAATATCATCAATCAGAAAAGATAAAGGAGAAATAATAATAGACACCTCACAAATTCAAAAATCCTTAATGATTACTACAAAAAACTATTTATAGAAGTATGAGTTCTTGTTTGGCAGTTGTTCTAGTTACAAAGACTAAAAATGGGGCCCCAATCTGTCCTGTTTTTTTTTTTTTTTTCTGTCCTGATTTTTAATGTCTCTGCCAAGAATTCTATTATTAGCCTGGTGGGTTTTCGTTTACAGGTCAGCTTTTGCTTTCATCTTTCAGCTTATAGATTTTCTTCTTCATTTTTACTTTGGCCAGGTTGATGACTATGTTTCTTGGAGACGTCCTATTTGCTATAAATTATCCTGCCACTCACTAACCATGATAGTGCTTAGCCTCCCCACTTCCACCTCCCACCCCAGACTGTAAATGGCAATGAGGCAACAGCAATGGGTCTGACCCCTGGGTAAAGTTAGCACTCTGGACCTAGGATTCTAAGATGGCATAAGCCACAGCATTCCGGGTTAGTGAGCCAGTGTGTTGCTGCTATTCCCCCTTCAGAGAGATACTGCTGGGAAGTCTCCAGATAGCTACCTAAGTCACTCTTGTGGCCTTTAACAGTGCAAGGCTCCTCTGTTAGGCTGGAGATCAGTGATTGTGAGGGGAATGTGAGACCCTTAGTTTCTAGATTCTGACCTTTATCCTTTCCCCATGTGTCCACTTACCTTTCCTCTGTACCTCCAAACTGCAGAACAGATCACCTTTTTTCTTTCTCCTTCACTTGGAGTGCCTTTTGTCACCTCTTTTTTTATTTATAATGCTCTCTCTTAGACAATCATTGTGAAGGTAAATATTCACTTGCCACCTTCAAGCCTCTCCATGACAGTGGCATGTGCAGGCAGGTTTTAGTCCACCAGCTTGGCCTTCCTTTCTAGACCCATTGTTGATAG
>NW_003855725.1:1571-1835 GCF_000181295.1 Otolemur garnettii | reverse complement strand
GATTCTGCTGAACATTAGGACATCCTCCCTGCACCTTTTGGCAGGCAAATTGCTTCACGGGCTGTGCATATGAGTCACTAAATTCTAAACCTTGGATAAGAAAACAAAGTTTGATAAATGTGTCCAGCTACCGGAAGAAAGATTTGGAGCCCAGGCAAATGACAAAGTTCAGACCAGCAAAGCAAAGGGGCGCCCCAGTCTGTGCCTACACACACTTACTTGCACACTTACCCACACACCCACACATGTACACTTACACTCACT
>NW_003855725.1:0-375 GCF_000181295.1 Otolemur garnettii | reverse complement strand
AGTGTAGTCAGTGTGACCTTACTTATGGTGTATATTGCCAGGGTACTATCAATTCTCTGCATTTTTCAAAGAGTGCATATATTTCAAGATGGCGTCTTCTAATAACCAACAACTCTCAGCAATAATGAAAATCACCATCATTTGTCAAAGAATTTGGTGACATATCAGAAACATTTCCCCAAGAAGTCCCCCTTCGACATACAAACACACAAAATAGTTTTCCTGAGTCAAACTCCAGCTCCATCTCTGCTGCAAAAGCTGCCTCTGGCAAGGAGTTGAGAATGAATCAAGGTTGGCAAAATGGGAAATTATTTTGGGGGACAGAATTAAACCTCAGTAGTCTTTCTTTCCTTCCTCAATTGTACTTTTGATCAT
>NW_003855724.1:0-1836 GCF_000181295.1 Otolemur garnettii | reverse complement strand
GTGAGATGATGGTTGGTCTTTTCCTGGTGTTATATTTCACTGGGGAAGCTGCATGTTAGTATTCTTGAAATGAGTCCCCTTTCTGAGAGTTATCAGCCTGCTCATCAGCTTTCTGAGGGCTTATTAGGGAAACTGGACTTTGAGTACCAATAGTTATGATGCAAAGTTTTATTTTATTTTGCTGTTTTTTAAATATGGCTTCCTGCTTCCAGCCATGCTTTAGTCTCCCATCCCAGAGACCCCCCCTTTTTAACTTTTCCAATGAATAAAATTCCGTTCTATTGAGTAAAGGTCAAGGCAGTTTTCCAGCCATGTGAAGTGAGGGAAGGATTCTGGGATGGGACTTTACATCTTAACCTGCCTTTCCATCTGTCTTCCCATTCTCAGCACCTTGTCCTGGGGCCTTCATAGTTAAATCCAGAGTTAACTGGTGCATGTACTTCCTGAGACTTCATGAGGTTCTATGGGGGTAAATTGGTTTTCCTCTTAATTTGGTTTAATGCTGGTTTAGTAGTCAGCTCTTAGCCTCCCTTCTGCTTTCCAGATTTCTAATTATTGTTATAGTCATCTATTTCTCTGGTCAATTTTTGGTTTTTAGGTATTTATTTTTATTTAATTTGTGTAACTCTTTAAAGTTTTTTTAATGATAATTGGGGAAGAGTAGAAGTGAATGCAAGCTTGTAATTGATCACCTTAACTGGAAGCTGGTTTGTGTTAGAGGTTTCTGAGTATGAACCTATAAAATAGGGAGGTTTGAATCTTTTAAAATGGACTTTCATATACCACACCATGGAAGTACTAAGTTCTTTATATTTAATGAAGTGGTAGTCACATATAAAAATTCAGCCTTTATCACTGACTTATAAAATTCTTTATAGTCTCTGGGATTTTATGTTGAATGCATTTTTTTTCTTATTTAAAAATATACGTATAGCAGAAATAGAAACTGTGATTGAAGAAAATGAAGAGTTTTTTTTTTTTTTTTTTTTTTGGTCACAACTCATTTGGTTGATATAATCTGTGAAACCATCACTTTGGTTTATTTAAAAATGAGGAAATAAGCTTTTAAACAGAAAAGTGCTGGCATTTTATAGAAATATTTTGATAATTCCTTGCATCTCTCTCTATAAAATGCTAAATTGCTTAAAAGCAATTATTTTCTGTAGTTAGGGTTCAAGGAGGGAAGAGAGACAAAATATGCTGTCATTCTATAGGACTATGTAGTAAACCAGGCAGGTGAGTCTGGACCAGGATGTTGAGGACTATGTAGTAAACCAGGCAGGTGAGTCTGGACCAGGATGTTGAGGACTGTGTAATAAACCAGGCTGGTGAGTCTGGACCAGGATGTTGAGGACTATGTAGTAAACCAGGCCGGTGAGTCTGGACCAGGATGTTGAGGACTGTGTACTAAATCAGGCCGGTGAGTCTGGACCAGGATGTTGAGGACCGTGTAATAAACCAGGCAGGTGAGTCTGGACCAGGATGTTGAGGACTGTGTAGTAAACCAGGCAGGTGAATCTGGACCAGAATGTTGAGGACTATGTAATAAACCAGGCAGGTGAGTCTGGAACAGGATGTTGAGGACTATGTAGTAAACCAGGCCGGTGAGTCTGGACCAGGATGTTGAGGACTGTGTAATAAACCAGGCAGGTGAATCTGGACCAGAATGTTGAGGATACCTTTTTATTCTCTTGAGATTGTTTAGATTAACTGAAAAGTATGATTCACATGATTTTAAATGCCATGATTAATAAAAGGCATACATTTAACTCAGTGCCTTTGAGAATCATTACTTTTGTGTAGTTTTTCAAGGTGACAGTTCGGTAGCCTTTGATG
>NW_003855723.1:0-1837 GCF_000181295.1 Otolemur garnettii | reverse complement strand
ATTCAGCCCAGGCCTGCCAAACAACAATGACAACCACAACCAAAAAATAGCTGGGTGTTGTGGCGGGCACCTGTAGTCCCAGCTACTTGGGAGGCTGAGGCAAGAGGCAAGAGTATCGCTTAAGCCCAGGAGTTGGAGGTTGCTGTGAGCTGTAATGCCACGGCACTCTGCCCAGGGGGACAGCTTGAGGCTCTGTCTCAAAAAAAAAAGAGATTGAGTCAGGGGACTTGGTTTTGGGAAACACACTGGTATTCCGAGTACCATGGCAGCCGCGTCAGTTTCCTGCTACAAAATGACACAATTAAATGGCCTTGCTGTTTAAATGTTAAGAGTCTTCCAGGTTATAGCCTACTGTTGAAACCTTAAAACTTTCATGGTGCATAACTCTTTATTCACTCTTAGGAGTGGTAGACATTAGAAAACCAAGTAGCCTGAGACCTGCCCTCATAAAGTAATCAAATAAGACAGACAGACAAGCTACCTGACTACAGTGAGGTGCGGTAAATGGTATTTTTATGTAATGTGTAGTATGCCAAGATAACCCAGAGAAAATCAGATGGGGATTGTAAAAGGCTTCTGGAGTTATCTGAGATTCCATAGCAAAGAGGAGAGGCACACACAAGAGAACAGCCAGCAGAATCAAAGGGCTCAGGGAGGGCCAGCAAATTGAGGAAGGGGAGTGCCAGTTTGTTTTGTCCACATGGCACTCAGGTGGTGACTCATCACTTCATTGTGGAGTGATATTGGCAGAAGCCAGATTACAGAGGGTTAGGAGGGGATGGGAGGTAAAACAACCAAGAGTGTTAATTCAGGCTTAGTTTTACAAGAAACTTGTCCTTGAAGAGAAGGAGATAGGATGGCAGCAAGGGTTTTGCTTGGTTTGATTTTCAGGTAGGAAAGGTATGAGCACATTCATAGACTTAGAGTAATTATGCAGATAAAGATGGTGACATAGGGGCCCAGATCCAAAGCCTTAATAAACAGGAGCTGGTAACTCTTTCCCTAAGAGGGAGAGGATGGAAAGATGGGAGCCAGATGGACACAAACACAGAATAAATTTTTTTTTTTTTTTGAGACAGTGCCTCAAGCTGTCCCGCTGGGCAGAGTGCCATGGCATTACAGCTCACAGCAACCTCCAACTCCTAGGCTCAAGCGAGTCTCCTGCCTCCGCCTCCCAAATAGCTGGGACCACAGGCGCCCACCACAACGCCCAGCTATTTTTTTTTTGGTTTGCAGCCGTCATTGTTGTTTGGCGGGTCCGAGCTGGGGATTCGAACCCACCACCTTAGGTGTACGTGGCTGGCGCCTTAGCTGGTTGAGCTATAGGCGCCGAGCCAACACAGAAAAATTAAGGGACCTTTTGGGCCTCAGTTTTCTTAGTGACAAAAGAAATAACTTTCTTTCGTATGGCTTCTGTTGATGATCTGTTAGGGGCACAGGGAAGTGGAGGGCACCAGAAAGCAAGAAGGGATGAGAGAAGCTTCCTGAAGCCGGATAGAGACAGTCAGGCAGGAAGATCACACCTTATGTAGAACTGGTGACTTGCTCCAAGGTGGGCTTTTGCTGCAAGAGTACAAAGAAGAAGAAAGGAAGCAAGAATAATTGAAACAATGCCCATGAGGAATGGGCCAGAGGGAAGTAAATGCAGAAAAGAGAAAGTAGAGTCTTCAAGAGCTGTGTGAGGTTGGAAACTGTAGGAGGCAGTGCATGGAAGGGCTTCAGAGCAGGAGAGAGGAGGATAACACAGGTGCACTTCTGAGGCTTAAGAGTACAGAAATGTGGCTCGGCGCCTATAGCTCAACCGGCTAAGGCGCCAGCCACGTACACCTAAGGTGGC
>NW_003855722.1:0-1837 GCF_000181295.1 Otolemur garnettii | reverse complement strand
GCCACCTTAGGTGTACGTGGCTGGCGCCTTAGCCGGTTGAGCTATAGGCGCCGAGCCACATTTCTGTACTCTTAAGCCTCAGAAGTGCACCTGTGTTATCCTCCTCTCTCCTGCTCTGAAGCCCTTCCATGCACTGCCTCCTACAGTTTCCAACCTCACACAGCTCTTGAAGACTCTACTTTCTCTTTTCTGCATTTACTTCCCTCTGGCCCATTCCTCATGGGCATTGTTTCAATTATTCTTGCTTCCTTTCTTCTTCTTTGTACTCTTGCAGCAAAAGCCCACCTTGGAGCAAGTCACCAGTTCTACATAAGGTGTGATCTTCCTGCCTGACTGTCTCTATCCGGCTTCAGGAAGCTTCTCTCATCCCTTCTTGCTTTCTGGTGCCCTCCACTTCCCTGTGCCCCTAACAGATCATCAACAGAAGCCATACGAAAGAAAGTTATTTCTTTTGTCACTAAGAAAACTGAGGCCCAAAAGGTCCCTTAATTTTTCTGTGTTGGCTCGGCGCCTATAGCTCAACCAGCTAAGGCGCCAGCCACGTACACCTAAGGTGGTGGGTTCGAATCCCCAGCTCGGACCCGCCAAACAACAATGACGGCTGCAAACCAAAAAAAAAATAGCTGGGCGTTGTGGTGGGCGCCTGTGGTCCCAGCTATTTGGGAGGCGGAGGCAGGAGACTCGCTTGAGCCTAGGAGTTGGAGGTTGCTGTGAGCTGTAATGCCATGGCACTCTGCCCAGCGGGACAGCTTGAGGCACTGTCTCAAAAAAAAAAAAAAATTTATTCTGTGTTTGTGTCCATCTGGCTCCCATCTTTCCATCCTCTCCCTCTTAGGGAAAGAGTTACCAGCTCCTGTTTATTAAGGCTTTGGATCTGGGCCCCTATGTCACCATCTTTATCTGCATAATTACTCTAAGTCTATGAATGTGCTCATACCTTTCCTACCTGAAAATCAAACCAAGCAAAACCCTTGCTGCCATCCTATCTCCTTCTCTTCAAGGACAAGTTTCTTGTAAAACTAAGCCTGAATTAACACTCTTGGTTGTTTTACCTCCCATCCCCTCCTAACCCTCTGTAATCTGGCTTCTGCCAATATCACTCCACAATGAAGTGATGAGTCACCACCTGAGTGCCATGTGGACAAAACAAACTGGCACTCCCCTTCCTCAATTTGCTGGCCCTCCCTGAGCCCTTTGATTCTGCTGGCTGTTCTCTTGTGTGTGCCTCTCCTCTTTGCTATGGAATCTCAGATAACTCCAGAAGCCTTTTACAATCCCCATCTGATTTTCTCTGGGTTATCTTGGCATACTACACATTACATAAAAATACCATTTACCGCACCTCACTGTAGTCAGGTAGCTTGTCTGTCTGTCTTATTTGATTACTTTATGAGGGCAGGTCTCAGGCTACTTGGTTTTCTAATGTCTACCACTCCTAAGAGTGAATAAAGAGTTATGCACCATGAAAGTTTTAAGGTTTCAACAGTAGGCTATAACCTGGAAGACTCTTAACATTTAAACAGCAAGGCCATTTAATTGTGTCATTTTGTAGCAGGAAACTGACGCGGCTGCCATGGTACTCGGAATACCAGTGTGTTTCCCAAAACCAAGTCCCCTGACTCAATCTCTTTTTTTTTTGAGACAGAGCCTCAAGCTGTCCCCCTGGGCAGAGTGCCGTGGCATTACAGCTCACAGCAACCTCCAACTCCTGGGCTTAAGCGATACTCTTGCCTCTTGCCTCAGCCTCCCAAGTAGCTGGGACTACAGGTGCCCGCCACAACACCCAGCTATTTTTTGGTTGTGGTTGTCATTGTTGTTTGGCAGGCCTGGGCTGAAT
>NW_003855721.1:0-1837 GCF_000181295.1 Otolemur garnettii | reverse complement strand
AACCGTAGATCATCATGTCTGAGAGCTCTAGGGAAGAAGCCGAATCTAAAATAGTGAGTCCGATTCACTTTTAAAACCATCCAATTCTTCATTTTATCTTCTCCTTTTCACATACCATTTTTCTTTTTTATTATTTCTCTATGTGCTTACAAAGAGACAGATATACAGAGACAGGGATGTGGATCAATATAGATGTGGACGATATACCAGCCATATGTGTGTGTAGTACTCATACCAGTACTCATACTCATACCAGGCACAATTTGTATGTATCTAGATTTATACGTGTAACTAAGTTTAATTTTATGGCATATTGAATATCTTTATTTAATTGGTAAAAGGTAGGCTCCATGAAAGAAGGGACCGTTATTAGTCTGATTTTACCACTCTACACTCACAAGAGTTAGTTCCTTCAAGTGTAAGCTGACTTCCTGTTTTCTGAAGGAAAATTTGGAAAACAAAACACCCAGTGCCTCCTATGTGGGCATGTGCATGTACATTGACCCTGACAGGGCACCACAATGCCTGCTCGTGGTAGCGCTTAGCAAACTTTCTCTACTCAGTAACCATTTCAAGGATATGCAGTTCACCAGTGTGCGTGCATGTCTATTTGTATTTATATGCACAAACTTAAAATGCCTTTCGGAAAAATCGACTTGGGAAGTGTGTCTTGCATATACACCATGTCCATTTTAAAATCTCTATAATTATTTTGAGGTATAAAATATATCTGATCATAACCTGAGGGAAACTCAGACAAGTGCCTGCCCTCTCACTGTGGGACATCTTTTCCCAAATGACAGTCAGCTCTGTCACACAGCGAGATGATTTATCTCCTCTGATTTCATCCCGTAAAGACGCCCTATACAAGGTGAAGTGATAATTTTCCTCAGCGTTAACACGTCCAATGTCTCATTTTTCATTCTAGTCCTTGTGAAATGACATCGAACATTAAATTGGGGACTAATTTTGGTTGTGAAGTTTGGCTGCCTGCCTGCTTCTCTGAGAAAACAAGCAAATTATCTGTACTTTTAGTCATAGAAGTCATATGACACCCGCGGCTATCTTTTTTTTTTTTTTAACCTATACTGAGAAGTGAGAAAAAATAATCTATGACAGAAAATGTTGCAAAATAATATATTTTTGCCAGAAAAACTGATCAAAAATATGCAAAATGCATTTACAAAAAAATAGCTAATGGAAAAGTTTGTTAGACTTTGGGGGATGGAGAAAGGATAACAGAATACATTATGGCTACAATCAAAAATATACTATTAATTCTACATGATTTTAGAAAAACACCCCATAATTATCAGAAAGCAAAAATTCAATGGGTCAGCATGGAATTTTTATCTAGCAAGAAAACTGGTTTGCATAATAAATATTTTTCTTATACTTTGTTTTCTGAAAGTATTTCTTACAAGACATAAACAACATAATGTGTCTGGATAAATAACACGTCTATCTGATCATGTTAATTTTAACTTGCATAATTAAGAATTTGGACCAAATAAAATTGATGATGAATTTTAATTTATTGTGTAGACACATTAGGCGTGAGGCATTTAGAAGCAGAGAAGTTATAGGGACTACAAGTTTAATCATATAAAAATATTTTAAGAGTAGAAGATTGTGTTTTTTAAGTATATGATTATTTTATAAAGGTGAATATACTGAAGAGATATGGCTGTGTGGTTGAATGGAAAATAAATTTATGAAATAATTGGTGCCCATAACTTTTTCAAGTCATTCCTGTGGACTCTGATATTATAAAGCTCATAATCTAAACAGTCTAAATAATGGTAGAATGAAGCATAGTAATAGCTAATGTTCATTG
>NW_003855720.1:0-1837 GCF_000181295.1 Otolemur garnettii | reverse complement strand
AAAAAAAAAAAAAAAAAGAATTAAAAAAAATAAAGTTTAAAAGGCTTTAAAATTTATTTATTTATTTATTTTGTAGAGACACAATTTCACTTTATCACCCACGATAGAGAGCCATGGCATCACACAGCTCATAGCAACCTCCAACTCCTGGGCATAGGCGATTCCCCTGCCTCATCCTCCCTAGTAGCTGGGCCCACAGGCTCCACCCTAAAATTTATTTATTTATTTAGACAGAGTCTCACTTTGTTGCCCTTGGTAGAGTGCTCTGGCATCATAGCTCACAGCAACCTCAAACTCTTGGGTTCAAGCGATTCTCTTGCCCTAGTCTCCCAAGTAACTACGACTATAGGCACCTGCCAATTTTTAGAGATGAAGTCTTGCTCTTGCTCAGGCTGGTCTCAAACCCATGAGCTCAGGTGATCCACCCACCTCAGCCTCCCAGAGTGCTGGGATTACAGGCACAAGCCAGTATACATTGCCAAGGCTTTAAAAACTTTAAATTTTAGGCTCGGCGCCTGAGGCTCAAGGGGCTAAGGTGCCAGCCACATACACCTAAGGTGGTAGGTTTGAATCCAGCCCGGGCCCGCCAAACAACAAAGATGGCTGCAACCAAAAAATAGGCAGCTGTTGTGGCGGGTGCCTGTGGTCCCAGTTACTTGGAAGGAGGAGGCAGAAGACTCTATTGAGCCCAGGAGTTAGAGGTTGTTGTGAGCTGTGATGCCACAGCACTCTACCCAGGGGGACAGCTTGAGGCTCTGTCTCAAAAAAAAAAAAAAAAAATTAAAATGTTAGCTATAGAATCTGAATAACCACATAAGATCAAGGGTGACATAGTAAGACTCTGTCTCAAAAAAAAAAAAAAAAAAATTAAAATGTTAGCTATAGAATCTGAATAACCACATAAGATCATCTGTATTTAAAAGAGATTCTTCTATATTCTATCATTCAAGTTTTTAACAATACCAATCTTATAATATTTGTGTGTCAAAACTAACGTAACAGCATTTTTCTTCAAGAAAACTGAGGCATGACTATGGTGGGTCACGCCTATTTATCTTAACACTCTTCGGAAGTCCAGGCAGGTAGAATGCTTGAGCTCACCATTTCTAGATACCCCAACCAAGAGTGACACTGTTTCTACTACAAACAGAAAAAGAAAACTAGCAGAGCTTTTGTGGCAGCTATGACTCCACAGCACTCTACCGAGGGCAAGAGAGTGAGACTCTATCTTAAAACAAAAAAAAGAAAGAAAAGAAAAGAAGGCTCGGCACCTGTTGCTCAGCAGCTAGGGTGCCAGCCACATACGCCGGAGCTGGCAGGTTTGAACCTGGCCTGGCCCAGCCAAAAAACAGCTGGGTGCTGTGGCAGGCGCTGAGGCTGAGGCAAGAGAATTGCTTAACCCCAAGAGTTTGAGGTTGCTGTGAGCTGTGACACTACAGCACTCTACCAAGGCAGCATAGGGAGATTCTGTCTAAAAAACAAAACAAAACAAAAATCCTGTGGCTTCCAAATAAACATGTTACTAAGCAATAAAAAATGGAGCTGAAAGAAAAGCTGCAAAGAAGCTATTTCTAATCGTCTTAATGCCCTACAACCACAGTTCTAGTAAACAGAAAACAAGTTTTAATTATGTATTCACCTACCCTCTCAATATTAGAAAAAGATGATGCAGGTGTGTTTTAACAATCTGAGTTAGAAAATTTAGCCTCCATTTAATTTGTATGCTTTCTATGTAATAGACCTTTGCTTAAGTTCTTCATGTGTGTTATCTCATCTCAGATACATACGGTTCTGGAAAGCCCCACTTTTTTTTTTTTTTTTTTTTTTTTTTGAGACA
>NW_003855719.1:0-1837 GCF_000181295.1 Otolemur garnettii | reverse complement strand
TGTCTCAAAAAAAAAAAAAAAAAAAAAAAAAAGTGGGGCTTTCCAGAACCGTATGTATCTGAGATGAGATAACACACATGAAGAACTTAAGCAAAGGTCTATTACATAGAAAGCATACAAATTAAATGGAGGCTAAATTTTCTAACTCAGATTGTTAAAACACACCTGCATCATCTTTTTCTAATATTGAGAGGGTAGGTGAATACATAATTAAAACTTGTTTTCTGTTTACTAGAACTGTGGTTGTAGGGCATTAAGACGATTAGAAATAGCTTCTTTGCAGCTTTTCTTTCAGCTCCATTTTTTATTGCTTAGTAACATGTTTATTTGGAAGCCACAGGATTTTTGTTTTGTTTTGTTTTTTAGACAGAATCTCCCTATGCTGCCTTGGTAGAGTGCTGTAGTGTCACAGCTCACAGCAACCTCAAACTCTTGGGGTTAAGCAATTCTCTTGCCTCAGCCTCAGCGCCTGCCACAGCACCCAGCTGTTTTTTGGCTGGGCCAGGCCAGGTTCAAACCTGCCAGCTCCGGCGTATGTGGCTGGCACCCTAGCTGCTGAGCAACAGGTGCCGAGCCTTCTTTTCTTTTCTTTCTTTTTTTTGTTTTAAGATAGAGTCTCACTCTCTTGCCCTCGGTAGAGTGCTGTGGAGTCATAGCTGCCACAAAAGCTCTGCTAGTTTTCTTTTTCTGTTTGTAGTAGAAACAGTGTCACTCTTGGTTGGGGTATCTAGAAATGGTGAGCTCAAGCATTCTACCTGCCTGGACTTCCGAAGAGTGTTAAGATAAATAGGCGTGACCCACCATAGTCATGCCTCAGTTTTCTTGAAGAAAAATGCTGTTACGTTAGTTTTGACACACAAATATTATAAGATTGGTATTGTTAAAAACTTGAATGATAGAATATAGAAGAATCTCTTTTAAATACAGATGATCTTATGTGGTTATTCAGATTCTATAGCTAACATTTTAATTTTTTTTTTTTTTTTTTTGAGACAGAGTCTTACTATGTCACCCTTGATCTTATGTGGTTATTCAGATTCTATAGCTAACATTTTAATTTTTTTTTTTTTTTTTTGAGACAGAGCCTCAAGCTGTCCCCCTGGGTAGAGTGCTGTGGCATCACAGCTCACAACAACCTCTAACTCCTGGGCTCAATAGAGTCTTCTGCCTCCTCCTTCCAAGTAACTGGGACCACAGGCACCCGCCACAACAGCTGCCTATTTTTTGGTTGCAGCCATCTTTGTTGTTTGGCGGGCCCGGGCTGGATTCAAACCTACCACCTTAGGTGTATGTGGCTGGCACCTTAGCCCCTTGAGCCTCAGGCGCCGAGCCTAAAATTTAAAGTTTTTAAAGCCTTGGCAATGTATACTGGCTTGTGCCTGTAATCCCAGCACTCTGGGAGGCTGAGGTGGGTGGATCACCTGAGCTCATGGGTTTGAGACCAGCCTGAGCAAGAGCAAGACTTCATCTCTAAAAATTGGCAGGTGCCTATAGTCGTAGTTACTTGGGAGACTAGGGCAAGAGAATCGCTTGAACCCAAGAGTTTGAGGTTGCTGTGAGCTATGATGCCAGAGCACTCTACCAAGGGCAACAAAGTGAGACTCTGTCTAAATAAATAAATAAATTTTAGGGTGGAGCCTGTGGGCCCAGCTACTAGGGAGGATGAGGCAGGGGAATCGCCTATGCCCAGGAGTTGGAGGTTGCTATGAGCTGTGTGATGCCATGGCTCTCTATCGTGGGTGATAAAGTGAAATTGTGTCTCTACAAAATAAATAAATAAATAAATTTTAAAGCCTTTTAAACTTTATTTTTTTTAATTCTTTTTTTTTTTTTTTTT
>NW_003855718.1:0-1837 GCF_000181295.1 Otolemur garnettii | reverse complement strand
AAAAATAACTGAATCCAACAGGCACAGAAATTGCTTTCCCCTGCCTGCCTCCTTAATCCTGCCTTCATAAACTGGTTTTGTCAACTCAATTGACAGGATACCCTTTCTTGCCTTTGTCTTCCAGTCATGATACCCCTACTTTCTTTTCTTCAGCTGTTTATAAAGCACTTTCTATATGTAAGACACCAAGTGGGACATTCACAAGGATGAGTGACACCAAGCTCCTGTCCTATAAGAATGTATAGTTTAATAGCTGTCTGACACTCATTCAGGTGTTTATTCAACAACACTAAGTTACAAAGTGCCAGAAAAAGGATCTGGTGTCAGAGACTGTGATATAAACACATGGGCTCCAGGCTCTAGATTATTTATATTCCATTAAGGGGACAGATTTATAAACAAGTATGTGCAGTGAAATGTGGAATATGCATAATAAATTCATTACAGATTAGAAAAAGGGAGGCGTAGTAGTCAACTTTATCTGAAAGATCAGGAAAAGTCTTAAGAGGAAGAGTGATCATTGAACTCTATCAAGTTCCATCAGGTGAGATGATAACAACAGGTGGAACTGTTCCCACTAGGGAATGGTACCAAGGTGTGCACAGCATGGTTTTCTCAGGAAATGCAAATGATCAGAAACGGCTGAGAGTTTCCTGAGAGGGTTTAGAGCAGTGGTTCTCAACCTTCCCAATGCCTCAACCCTTTAATACAGAGAACCATTGGTTTAGAGGGAACAGTAAAGAGAAGGGTGGTGGGACATGGAGAGAAGGAGATGGCTGCAACATTAGACCAGGGTTTAGATGATCCTGGTGGGTTTACTATATAGGCAATTAATGGTTGTAAATAAGAAACTAATAATATGATGGTACTTGCCCTTTTTGAGTGGGCCTCTATCTGCCCAATGTACAGGATTCATGGTGAGAAGGAGAGGGTTGGCCAGAGTAAGATGTGAGGTTGAAACAGTCAAGGAACTTGCACATGGTCTCTGCAAGTGTCTGAAAGGATCAGCAGAATTGTAAGTGATATTAAAGAGACAGAAGTAGTAGAAGAAACACAGGTCAGGGCTTGAGGCTCAAAGGACAGAAATTTTACTGGGGTTTTAGGGGCCAGAGAAAATGGTAGAGAGGACTTGGTCCTTCACAGTGAAGCTAACTGGAATTCTCAGGAATGCCCATATGTTAGAAAAACCTCTCAGGCAATTCTGATGATACCCCTTCTTGAGAATAGCTGGTTTAGACCATGCTCCCCAAATGAAAATGATACAACCACACAATAACTGTATTTTTTACGTCACAGCACTAGATATGTATCCTGTGAATTGTGTATCAGTCACTATCATCATCGTTATCACCATTTATTGCCCTCATCAAAACAAAGGTGGCTTCATAGTTTTGTTTTTTTCTAATTTTATACTTACAGCCATTAATGAGGTTGTGTCTCTGAAAAGACTTGATTTAATCAGGTATGACAGCTTTTTAGGCCAAATATAATCAATTGAGTACTTGGATACTACAGCTATGTTCAAAGCACTTAGGAAATTGTTTAGACGATCCAAGAAAACTTGAGAGCCAGCGAGTATTAAGAATGACATGATTTATAGACAGTGACTTAAGTGAACTTGCTTGTTTTTTCCTTGTGCGCATGAAAACAAGTTCTGCTTTTTTTCCCTTTTTCTGTAGAAGGCATTGCTTCCTCCTCCATCTTCTCATTCTTGACTTTTTTTTTTAATAATTGGATTTTGACTTTTCTAAAATTTTAATTTGCACCTCGTGCTCCAAAAGTAAAATTGGTAGAACAAATACACAGTGTCTGGGGGAAAGTACATTATCCTATAAGT